>NC_051182.1:127459859-127515955 GCF_013339695.2 Rhipicephalus sanguineus
AGCATGCAAGGTAGAGCAAGTACTCCTCCCAAGCCTACAAGTTGGGATAGGAATTTCTGTCAGCACTTCTACAGCGAAACCTCATGTAGCTAGGTGTTTCTACCTACCCCAATTTATTTTATCTCGTAGCAAATGTAAACCCCAAGCGGAAGCGACGACCTGGAGGCAATTCCAGACCAGCACGTGCACCGTCCACCTCTCGTTCTTACAGGTAACGTGCACTACCATTATGAACCCATTGATCCGGTTTTCAGGAGCGAGCCCCCCGGTATCGCACCACATGAACCTGAGAAAGAGGTTTAACAGCTAAGCCCCTATCCGAAACGCAACGCACGAACAGTGGTAGATGTCCAACAGATACACGGACGTATGTCCCCTTGTGCGGAGACGCTCCACACTATACCGCACACATCTGCCCGGACAGACCAGTCTCGGTCGACTCTGGCAATACACAGCAAATACGAATGCGGTCGTAGGAGGCGCGACTTGCCGGTCTGTCCCTGGGATGCCAGCTGGTGGCCCTGGTCAGGCCCGGCGAGCCGCTGTGGCCAGTGGGGCCCTGAAAGTGGGGCCCCCCCGTGGTGATCCACTTAATGCTTAGTTTCATGCAAGTTTATTCTTTCTCTCTTGCTAGCCACTTGACACCAAACAGAAGACGTTGATCGTCATGATTGAAGGGCTGGCACCACTGCGGAAGCCCTGGATTAAGGGCTCCTCACAATACGGGTATCTACATCCCTCCCCGTGCCTGATCAAACAAAAGTTTATTCCTCTCTTTTCTCTCTCTCTCTTTTAGCGTCTCAGAAATCTGGGACGACGACTCTCACCCAGTGAGAGTTATAAGTAGCGGTGTTTATGATGAGGATCAGTTCTGCCTGGCGCATACCCCCAGAGTGGGATTAGTCAGGAATTGGACGATCGGAGCATATAAGGCGTGCGCACAGGGGAGCCAGGGGGTGGCCGCCTCACTAATCATCTAAGGACGGCGCCAATTTTGCCCCATACCTTTACTCAGGACCTGTCTAGCCATTGCAGGGTTATGGCCATGCAAGTTCTTGACTATAATGGCGGCCGAGAACTACTGATTTGCATACAAAGAATGGTTTCGTTCCCACCTTTACCCCCGGAAAGCCGAGGACCAAAGGCCGGCCGTTGTGACAAGTGCGCCATAATTTTTTTCATTTTTGCATCTATCCACCTTTTTTTACGATGCCACGGCATATGCGCTCTTCCCCTAGCGGAAAAGTCACGAAGCGCCTCTTGATCTCGGAGGCTGTCGTTCAGGCGATACCGGTTATCCCGGCCCCTACCAAAACGGCAGATATGCCAGCACAGGAAAATGTTTTGCTTAGGCCTCAACCTTAGGCCTCAAACTTGTTTTCCTTAGGTCTAAACCCGGGGGGGGGGCTGCAGTTCAACTTGGCCCCCTCCTTTAATATAACCCTGTGGTCACATATTAGTAGGAGTACATCGTACCAGTAAATGACACTTGTTGAATGTTATGAACATACAATCACGCGTAACAAGCCATAAGGCCCTCACCGAAATCGCTCTGCGCCGACGACATAGCAGTATCATCATCATCGTCATCGTCCCAAGGAACAACAACGCGGGCACACACCCTAACGGGCAAAGGTGGTTTTGACAGCGTGCGCGTCGCAGATGAAAGACGAAAAGGAAGACGCAAGAACGCGAAGGTCACGGCAGTGGAAACCACATCGAAACGTGGAAGACGTCTGCCGTGAGGTCTAGGTTCTCGTCGAGTCGGAGGACACCCTGATGTGAGACCGCAAGCAGCAGCAGCAGCCACAGAGGGGCGACTGAGCGCCGGCCTGACATCGTCATGGAGGACAAGGAGCCACCGTACGCGCCCTTCTTCGGCATCATGGGCGCCGTGGCGGCGATAGCGTTCAGTGCGCTGGGTGCAGCTTACGGCACTGCCAAGTCCGGCGCGGGCATCGCCGCCATGTCGGTGATGCGTCCCGAACTCATCATGAAGTCCATCATCCCGGTCGTCATGGCCGGTATCATCGCGATCTACGGACTTGTCGTGGCGGTACTCATCTCCAGCGCGCTGAGCGCTTCATACAGGTACATCTATACGCGTGCATTTTTACTCGCGATATCGCGTGCTTTTCTCTGTCGTATTTGCTCATATAGGCAGATTTCTGGAAGATGCTTGTGGCACGCTGAACTGTTTGTTTCTTACGAGATGCATTCATCGGCAACTAATCTGGTTTTCTAGAACCAGTCTCTGGCGTCGTGATCTCGTTATAGTTTCTGTATATCTGATTATGCGTCAAGGGGCGCTATTTAATTGAGTTACGGCTAGGTGGCGTGACCGCCGCCCGATCAGAAGGGTACAGCCCCATCCATCCATACGTAAACATAATAAAGACCATGATAAAGACAGAGGATTGTATGCAAAATAAGAGAGAGCTGCGACGCTAGACTACATGTAGTAGATGGATTAACAGATGATTTTAATGAAAGAGCTGTCGTAGCAGCCCCGTTCCAAATGAAATGCTAATTAGCATCATCGCGCGTGCGATTGTCGTATGAGTGCATGTTGTTTAATCAGCCAGGCACGTGACAGTTACGCGCGTTGGGGCTCATCAATGCCCGCGCGCATCGACACCCTAACGTGCGTTACCTCATAGCGCGCCCTGGGCGCACGATCGGAAGTGCTGAAACTTGCACAATAACTCTACACCGCAGTTTTTGGGTTCGCCTTAAAAAAGGACCTCTTTTCAGTACTGAAATAGGGGGAAAACAGTTGGGAAGCAATGTAGAATATAAGAAATGCCATTTAAGGGTATCATAAACGCGATATACAAACTAGAAGATAAGTTTTTAAAAAATCCGTTAGGAAGCGGTTACGGCTTGAATGACTAGGTGCCCCTGGACGCTTATAGCACTGGCTATAGTTCGCTAGCGTTGGCCAACTGCTCGCTTATGTCGGCCAACTGTTCCCTAATGTTTGCTTAGGGTTGACTACTTCTGGTTAGCGTCTGGCTACTTCTGGCTCTTTGCGCAAATTCGCCGCAACCTTTTTACTCGGTAAAAACACACAACCTCCCCACCGAAACACCTTGCCACCGCCTCGCCCGGTGATCAGTAATCCGCGGACACAGTACACGCTGCCCACGTGTTTTCTCGGGTACATCCTCTCCAGCGGAGGGAGACTTGATCAATGAGCAATGATCCGCACTTTGTACTGGTGCAGGCTGTACCACTCCTTTCTGCACCTGGGCGCCGGGCTGAGCGTCGGTCTGAGTGGCTTGGCCGCGGGCTTCGCCATCGGCATAGTCGGGGACGCCGGTGTACGCGGCACGGCGCAGCAGCCTCGGCTCTTCGTCGGCATGATCCTGATCCTCATCTTCGCCGAGGTGTTGGGTCTGTACGGGCTCATCGTAGCACTCATCATGTACTCACGTTAGTACAACCCTTCACCACCCTAAAGGCCTGCGTCGTCGTCGTCGTCAACAGGGGGGCCGAAAGGACGGCTTGCCAAAGCGTGTCTGGCAACGTCCAGGAGACTTCTAGAAGGACGGGTTTCATCAACAACTGTTCGGAAGCACGGCTCCGACACGGACAACTGTTCTTTTTTTGTTTCATTTGTTGATGTCAGTTGTGCGCGGACTGCGAGCGGACAGTGGATCAGTCCAGTGTGTGCAAGGACGCCAAACAGGGTCGTCAAACAGTGGGACGTCTCTGTAGGATAAAAGTGTGCTGTTCCGTACTGCCCCGGCCTTAAAAAGAAAACTCAGTGCAGGCATCCAACGGGTGAAACTACGAAAGTCTTGAAGCCTAGGTGAGACGGTGTGGACATTTACTGCAACACAGTGGAGAGTTTTAGTCAATGACCACAACAGACTCACCAATGATGTCCGCGTGGCCTATATTGGCCCTTGTTACCATTTCTCCGAATTTTTTTTCTTTTTAGGGAAAGTGTTTTTAGGACTGGGACTATGTTGAAAAGTTTGCGCCTTTGTTTTCTTGTTCATTTTGTGTGAGAAAATAAACCACGTTCTCTTCGTGAAATTTCTAGGGAGGATGCCATTTCTCCCCATCTTCCGCATATACCGATTTAGTTTTTCGCTTCAATTCGCTATACACCATTGCAGCCAGGCCAGCGTGACGCCCATCGCGTACGTGCATACTTTGGAATGGGCGGGAAGACACTCAGATTTAGAACACAGTGAGAGCACCGTTATTCCGCTGTTTGGCCAGTTAATTATAAGTGGGTGAAGTGGGTAACCCCCTCCCACTGATGCCCTTACGCAGTGTAATGACGAGGTTTAGGGGGGGGGGCGCCTTCCCTGCCCCTCCCCCCCCTGTGCGCACGCCGATGGTAGTAGTAGTAGTAGTGGTAGTAGTAGTAGTAGCAGTAGTAGTAGTAGTAGTAGTAGTAGTAGTAGTAGTAGTAGTAGTAGTAGTAGTAGTAGTAGTAGTAGTAGCATACATGAATGTCGGAGCCCCTCCCTGAAAAAAAAAAACTGTACCCGCACCTGATTCCAATCCACGCCAACGCATGTGAGCGCGCGACCCACGTGAAAAGTTACCCGATTCATTCGAGTCTTCTTCAAGTTCTTCAAGAAAGAAGAAGAGGAAGAAGAACTTTGACTGTCGCAACGAAGCGAGAGAAGAGCTCCCGCCTGCACATATTGTGCGCCGTCATCGTGAGGCTGCATTCAGCGCTGTTATGGTCGTGTGAAAAACGCGCAACGCATCTGAAACGACGCTCTTGCGAGAGGCTTCATCTGGTTCACGAAGGGCACGCGATACTCGGAGGACACGCACAACGCCTTAACGGTGGTAAGTTTATAGCTGTGAACTCGCGTAAGACTAATCGATATTTGTGTTGTGCATCGTGTTTTCAATGCGCTCAGAAGTTGCGTAGTAAGAGAGAGATGTAACAATAGATAGATAGATAGATAGATAGATAGATAGATAGATAGATAGATAGATAGATAGATAGATAGATAGATAGATAGATAGATAGATAGATAGATAGATAGATAGATAGATAGATAGATAGATAGATAGATAGATAGATAGATAGATAGATAGATAGATAGATAATAATATCTGGGGTTTAACGTCCCAAAACCACGCTATGATTATGAGAGACGCCGTAGTGGAGGGCTCCGGAAATTTCGACCACCTGGGGTTCTTTAACGTGCACCTAAATCTAAGTACACGGGCCTCAAACATTTTCGCCTCCATCGAAAATGCAGCCGCCGTGGCCGGGATTCGTAGATAGATAGATAGATAGATAGATAGATAGATAGATAGATAGATAGATAGATAGATAGATAGATAGATAGATAGATAGATAGATAGATAGATAGATAGATAGATAGATAGATAGATAGATAGATAGATAGATAGATAGATAGATACCTCACCAACTTTGAACCCTATTTACCTTCCCACCTTGAATTTCCCCCTTCTCACACCCCCAATGTAGGGCAGCATCTCACACATTTTGTGTTTCTCTCCTTAAAGCCTCACCCTTCAAACCCTAACCCCAAACCTGTGCAGTCTCGTTGGCCAATCCCCCATAGCGGGTACGAGCCACACGCTCGGCGGGAAAGAAGAAGAACGCCTCTTTCTCTGCGTTCCCGCTGCGACCCGCAGGTCTCGTCAGACGAAGGTGCTCCTGCTCACAAGGATAAGCCTCTCGAAGACACGTCAAGAGTCGACATGGCCGCCAACGCTCCGGAGCGCGTCGTGACCGCCCTGGTGGCCCTGTCGGGCGAGGAGCAACACGAGCCGCTGTACGCGCCCTTCTTCGGCATCATGGGCGCCGTGTCCGCCATGTCCCTGTGCGCACTGGGCGCATCGTACGGCACGGCCAAGGCGGGCGCCAGCATCTCCGCCATGTCGGTGATGAAGCCCGAGGTAAAAACCAGGGTTGTGTTGTGAACGTGTTGGCCGATCGTCCGAGTGTGAACACGTCCTAACTAGGCGTAGACCGGGCCAGGGGGGGGGGGGGGAGGTCGGAAGCCCTCCGCAAATTTCAGTTTTGCATGTGTATATATACACGCACACATACAAACAAACGCACGAACATACGTAAAGCATGGTTGAACCCCTTCCCATCCCCCCTCCTCCCAACCCGGAAAAAAATTTCAGGCTTCGCTTCTGGTCCTAACTTTTCCATCGAGAGGCCAATCTGAGTATTGTGTTGCGGTCTAGGTATAGAGGCCAGATAGCTAGCCAGGCAAATGTTGGTAGGAGAAGATAAGAAACGCTAATCGCATTGAATCATCATTTTAAATCTTCGCTCTCGTCCTGCGCCTCTTACGTCTACCTTTTTATTGCGATGGAAATTACATGGACACTTCAGGAGCGTTTTTGCCGTCGCCGTGATGTTCCGTATAAAGCCCAAGGCCGGATAACATCGCCCCGCGCGTCGTATGTTCTGCGTGCGAGTGAAAGCGTACGAGGACAGCCGACGATCGCGGCTCAAGCGGAGAGGAAACGTGGCGGCCGTGTACGTCGCGCGCAAGGCCCATTGGGGCCCATAGCAACCGCGTGCTTTGATCGACCGAGCATGGTCGCGCGCGCTCTGTCTTGACAGGGATCGGCAGACGGCTCACAGTTCTGTGCATGTATGATGTGTTCTTCCCCACTGTTGGCGTTGAAGCGATAGCACGATGGTCGTTTCGCTCGTTGCAGCGGCCAGCGTTTTGATGAGTTAACGCGACCAGGTGGGGGACCTGGGTTTTTTTTTACCGTGCATCTAAATCCAAGGGCCTCAAGCATTAGTATAGTAGTCACGCAGATCACGTGACAATAGGGGGAATGAACAAATAATAAACCGAATGATGATGATAATGATGCTTTTCAAATAAGTACAACGAAATGATGATGATGATGATGCTCGAAATGATTATCATGATGACTTTCTTGTGCCGGTAGTCTCATGCAGCTTGGCTGTCCGACGGTTTTCGTGGCGTCGAACTGGCAGATTTTTTTCTTCGCACTTTTCTTTCATCCATCTTCCTCTCGCGCTGCTTTAACTGCAGCTGATCATGAAGTCGCTGATCCCGGTGGTCATGGCCGGCATCATCGCCATCTACGGCCTGGTGGTGGCCGTGCTCGTGTCGAGCGGCCTGGGCGCCCACTACAAGCTGTTCACCTCCTTTCTGCACATGGGCGCCGGCATGAGCGTCGGCGTGAGCGGCATGGCGGCCGGCTTCGCCATCGGCGACGTGGGCGACGCCTGCGTGCGAGGCTGCGCCCAGCAGCCGCGCCTGTTCGTCGGCATGGTGCTCATACTCATATTCGCCGAAGTGCTCGGCCTCTACGGGCTCATCGTGGCTCTCATCATGTTCTCGCGGTGAAACAATAAAGATCTCAACACCAGAAAAATTTGGGCAGCTACGCGCTATAGCGGTGCGAAGACTGAGGAGCTGGTGACCTTCCCCTCCTATTTAGATGCGAAGTATCTTAAGGCGGAGCTCAATCCGGTGGTGGTGGTGGTGGTGGTGGTGTGCTGCGTGACCACCCTTACTGCGCATGCGCATACCCTCTCCACACACCTCCTCTCCACTCACCCTCTCCCCTTCCCCTCACCACTTTCCCTCTCCCCCTTCCCCTCTCCACGTTCCCTCTCCACTTTCCCCTCTCCCATACCCCTCTCCCTTCCCCCTTTCCACTCTTCCTCTGAACGCGCGCTAGACATGCCGAAATTCTCTCCTGCGCAACGCCGCGATGAGCTCGAGCGCATGCGCGTCCCTTCCCCTTCTCTCTCCTCTCCTACACTGCCCCCTCTCGCCCGCCTGTCTACCGCGTTCCCCGCTCGCCCTGTGAGAATTAACGGCCAGGCTAGATGGAAGATACGACGCGCGTAGCGTCCCTCTTCGCGTTCCACGACGCGAGGTCGGTAGCATGCCCAACGAACGCCAACGGAACGCGATCGTGCAAGTGCTCCGGCTTCGCATCGCCTCATGGTCCCCTTTAGCGGGAGATGGTGTAATTTTTCTCTCCTCCTCACCCTGACTCCCCTTTCCCACCCTTTGCTATGTCACACTATACATATGACTATACAATGCTTTACCCTCTCCCTTTTCTTCACCATCATTTCCCTCTCCCACTATCTTGTTACACCATGCAAGGCTATGCTATACTTTACCCTCTCCCCTCCTCCTTTCTCTTATCACCCTCACTTTCCTTTTCCATCCTCTCGCTATGCTATATATACTATACAAGGCTATGCCCTCTACCCTCTTCCTCGCTCTGACTTCCCTTTCCCATGCGCTTGCTATACTATAATATGCAAGTCTATGCAATTATTTACACTCCTCCTTTCCAGCTGGAAAGATTTCCGGTTCAATAATCCAGCTGGAATGGAATTTCTTTCAGCCATGTAATCTGTATGGAGGACCGGCTACCCTCATTCCGGCCTGAGTTTGTTGTTGACACCGATGGGCAGGGTGTGTATTCGATAGTGTCGAGAAAATAGAAACAAAGGTATCCGTAACATCCTTCTCGTGCAGCGCTCAGCATCATTTGCTTGAACAATGGACTAATTATATGGCTACGAAAGAGATCATGCCGTACCTTTGCTTGCATTGTGTCGAAACTTGAACCGACTCCACGATTGCCGCACTTTTGATTCGGCATTTCAACTATCCTGACCTGAAGCACGCGTGAGCCGCAGTAACTTGCACGAGCTGACTTACACACTCCACATAATGAAATCGAAGCAGTAAATCTTGTCCAGTTGAGAAAACGACCTTTGCTTTACATGGCAGCCACGTTAGTAGTCCTTCTCAACATGGCGGCTGTAGAATGTAAACAAGAAATTACCAGCTTAAACGCATATAAACTCGCTTCATTTAGTATCCACAATAAGTTTCAAACACAAAATTTATTATTGTTATTAGGTGAAGCTTAAGTATTACGTATAATACTTGGAAACAAACTTTTGTTTTCTTTCTTTCACCGTGGATGTCGCGACAGTCGGGCACACAAAGCAGCATGGCGCCTGCCAGCAACCCGAAATAAAACTAGCAGACAGCTTTCATAACTCACTTGTCGCGCACTTAATATAACCTCTCAATGGGACGCTTCCTTTGACGTCTTCGGGCCCACGGGAGTCCGCCAGTGCGGTAAGCACCTCGGCAAAGCTCTATTATCCCATAATGTCACGTCGACCCAAGACGCGTTCATTGTCCGAAGGGTATACCCAAGAAAGAACTCGAGTGTATTGTCCGTCATTTTGTGTGCCCAAAGATATTTCTTCCTGATTTCTCGATTCCCGAACGTTCATTTTCCCTCGTGGCATTCTTTGATTCAATTAAACCGGTAAATGTTCGATCGAACGCGTTCGTAATAGCGCCCAGTCGACCGCTGCTATAAGGTACGCTGCTTACCGGTGCGTTTGTATGTTATCCGCGCACCGTGACCTATCCCGGGTGACAAACACGCGATCGTTTATCTATTATCGGCACCATTATACCGATCGATGTAACTCACGTCACGCCGCTGTCGTGAGCCTCCAAACAAAAGTTTGAACGGTCTATAGCACTTAAGTTCTACCGGTGTCTTGGACGTCCGTTTGAGGTCTTGTTCGATCACCTCTGTTTGCAGCTTTTAGAGGCGTACGCTGGCCGGACCAATCGCATCACTCGGCGTTTGAGAAGAATTGATAGCTGGGCTAGTTGTTCTCAAGGCACTCAGCGTTTGTTTTCTGTTGTTAATTGTTGTGTATATCTTAACCGGTGAACGATTGCCGAGCCTTTGTTTAGCTTTCCGATGCCGCGATCGAGGTGGACGTGCCGACAGCGTGCGCTTATCGAGCCGGTTGATGTAAACAAGATTTGCCGCTACCGATCTCTGAAAGTCCGTGAACCCTCTTCACAAAGCGGTGCGTCTTTGCAGGCCGGCCTTCGTGGCGATAAGATAGCGATCGCTTCACCCTCGCGACGTTATCTTTTTTTCTTGTGTCCAGTGCCTTGATTGCGAGGTCATGACTCCCCTTCGCCTGGTGATGGCTCCTGCGTGAACCAAACTGAAAGAAAGCCGCCACGGGAAAACACGGTAAAGCAACATCCAGACGACGCGTCGTCTTTTCCAACATGGAGCCTGCTGGTTTGACAACCGCCGGGGCCCTGCGGCGCCTACATCACAGCCTCAAGACGGAACTGGAACAGTTTAAAGTACGTGAGGCGCTTTATCCATCGAGGGACACCGCGCATGCGCAGTGGCCCCGTCGTTGCTATAGTTACGGTAATAGTTGCTGCTGTCCCGCCATACTTGGGTTGATGGCAACACTGAGGAGGATACCGAAGTAGCCATAGCTGACTTTTTCGGTAAACTTTCAAGAGAATTGGAAGAGGGCCTCCATTCAGTCCGAAGCAAGCGGATTTGTCATTGTACAAGCAGACTTCCTACCACAGTCACCATTCAACCTGCTTAGACCAATCCCGGGCTCTTGGCAACGCGTTTATAGGCCTTAGATGCATCCACTCCTCTAACTGATCTTACTCTACCACTATTACCAGCATGCTGTAATTGCAGCAGTCGCTGGCTTGGCAAGATAGTAAGATCAGTTAGAGGAGTGGATGCATCTAAGGCCTATAAACGGGTTGGCAGAGCCCTGGGATCGGCATGTACAGTACTGCACGGAACAAGTAGACGTCGGGAGAGAATAGTGTAGGTGCATCTGACATTATTTGATGGCAGTCAGATGTCCGTAGAGGCAAAGAGACTTAAGCTTTTTAAACTTGTGTAGACTCTCTAATAAAAATGTTTTCTAGTTCTGGGGATTCAGCAAGACCATTCTTTCATTGTCTGCATTGAATGTAAGCTGTGAATAGCACATTTAGCTCTGAGATGCATGGGTGTCGGCAGAATTTTGTCTCGGGGGTTGCAGGCCCGTGTTGCGTCGCTGCTTGGTGAGGGGGGAGCCGTCGGTGCAGCTTGGGTGGGGGTCAACTGCTGGTGTGGCTTGAGGGGGGCATGTGCCCCTTTTGCACCCCCCTGCCGGCACCCATGGTGAGATGTACTATCACAGGCAATTGAAAGATAGGCTAGTTATAATCGGAACACGTTCATTTTATTTTGGAGACTTGGGGTAAGTCGTCTTCACATGAGCATACGAGTGTTTAGTTGAAGCCTGTGTCATCTTTGGTGATGCATGTTTAGCACCGAAACACCAGGTCACAATTGCACGTGCCATCTGTGACTGTAAGTTTGTAAAACTAGTACTGGGGAACTTCTGGCTGCACTCTTTGGGCATTCATGAGTGAAGTGCCCAGCACGTGGACAGACTTCGTCGAGACCTGTAGGCCTCAAGAAACAGCCACCTGTTGTTTTAAATGTCCTGCAAATTACACAAATCTTGTGGAGGTACCTGTCTATCACTCACTCTGTCTACCATTCATTCGATGGAGCGCTTTTTCACTAATGTGAATGTTAGAGCGTGTTGGTAAGACATAATAGGAACTAAAAGTGCATAAGAGGAGAGCCTAGAGGAGAGGCTTGAGACACACGAACTCTTGTTCTCGAGGCTGATACAATTGCATGCGGACTCTTAGAAGTTGGTTGGTCTATGTGGTTTAATGTCCCAAAGCAAACCAGGTTTCCAGCCACATTGTATGCGCTTCAGCTAAGTATGTTTTCCTGTGATTCTCATGACTGTTTTTGCATCGTGTTCCAGCGAAGGGAGTGCCAAGGTGACGTGGCTTGGGGAGTCGTTCCACCACAACAACCCGCACTCGATTTTCCGGTGGCCAAGCGTGGTCTTGCTGCTCTTTGAAGTGGTGGCATTCGTGGTGGCCTACTCACTCGGAGGGTGAGTGTTTGTATGTATGACTGGCGACGTGGTGCCTCTCCACGTTTTGTAATTTTTGTAGCCAAACAGCAAACCAGCCGGCTAGTTCTGATCCTGACTGAAAACGACATCATGGTTGCACAGGCTGAGACCAAGAGACGAATTCCAAAGGAGCTTGCAGACTGAAGTCTCTCTAGCAAAATCGTTCTGGTGTCACAAATAAAGGCAATATTCTTCATTTTCAAGAACATATCAATTTACAGAACGGCAGTAAAAAGTCATTGCAGATTGGACGAAACCGGGCAAATGAGCTTGAAGCCACCATTTTCAGTCTCCCAGAAACCCACGTCTTCCTTTTGTGATTAGCTCTGCCAACTTCATTAACATTTGGATTCACTTTGCATGCTATATCTTTCTGGGAGCACCTCTGATAAAAACCATTTTTCTTGGTCCCTTCAAGCTTATCTTAAAGGGGGTCTACTGTGCATACCATTACATACTTATGTTAAACACATACGGTCTTTAAGCATGCCTTGTCGAATGTATTGCATCTTTTTTTGTTTTTTTTCTATTGATCATTGTTATGGGCTAGTAAAGGTCTTCATATCGTATCACTGTTATGAGCACATGTTTTATGGCCAGGACCACTCAAGTCTATTTGTGCAGCTTTTCAAGTGAAGCTTGTTGTGAGTTACAGATTTCGGTGGCGGCACCGGTGCCGACGAGTGTGCAGGAATGCGGGTGTACCAAAATTCAGCCCTCAAAGGTGTGCCGGTCACATGCGTATTAGTATGCTCCGTTTTCCAATAACCAATGCTCTGTCTCAGTCGTAAGCTTGTCGGTGATCAGCCGTTTCTGATATGGCAATCTGATCTTTTATCAACGTCAGTTGTCATTTCACGTTGACACTTTATTGTTGCCTGGATACGAACGCATGACTGTCACTGTTGCATGTAGCAACTGAAGTGTTGCGCTGCCAAGAGCATTGATGAAGCTCCAGTTCCGGGCATGGAGGAAGGAAGCAGTTGGGAGGAAGCGTAGCGCAATGCGATAAAAAGAAAGAAAGAAAAGTACTGGGTTGGGTAAGGCCCTGATTTTCCCAACAGGGGAAGGGCTTCTGACTTTTTTCCTTCGTGTCCACTCTGTGACATTGTTTCAAGAACAACTTAATTGAACTAAATTCCAAGGGTCAGGCAGAAGGAACTGTCTACACATGTTCCCGTTTTATTGCAGGGGTCCCGTGTTGGTTGGAGACTCTCTGTTCCTCATCTGCGTGCTTGCGCTCAACGTTATACTTGTGATCTGGGAGACGAGGCTACGTCACATGGAAATGAGGCACCGCGCCCAAGCCATGGTCAACACGCTGGCTAGTGCGTCACCCTTGGCATGACTCCTACTTCCCCATTGTTGTTATTTATCTCATTATTTTTAGTGACACGAGCACCTGATGACACTCTTTGATATGTTCCAGGCCATCCTGTCTAGCGCAGCTGCGAACTGTCCGAAAACCCTGGTAAAAATAAAAACGTATATAAAAGGGATGGAATGGACTAAGCTAAGGGTTGTATATATGACAGTCAACATTAAGGTATGTCATAAGTTAAAATGGAGTCATATAAGCAGTGGAAATTAGTGTAAATGCCAATTACGTCTCAAGCCATCAGATAGCGCTCGTTGCAGCACATGACAGATCAGATCTCAACCACGCTCTTCTTTCTAGATTGCTTCGGCAGCACGTGAAACACAAACACCAAAAACGTATGTAAAAGGGACGGAACTAGGCTTGTGTGAATATTCGGGCAGTTCGAATATTCGAACGAATATTACAGTATTCAAATTCGCTTCGAAACAAATTTAAATTATTCTAATTTCGAAGTATTCGAAATGAACGAATAGACATACATAAACAGCATGTAACCTCCCGTAAAGGTGGTTTCACTGCAGTGCAGGGGTGCTATGCCGTGAATACACCTTTCCAGAAGAAATCCCGCACTGCCGAGAAGCCCTACTTCAAGGTCAAATGAACAAACTATACTCGCGGACAACTTTTCTTGGCAATGAAGAAAAGGCTACGAGGAGCGGAGCTACTGCACATTTACTGCTCCACGAAGTAGTCCGGTTTGGTGCGCGTTTCAAATTTAGTTTTGGTTTGTGAACCTTCCATATCTCCTGTGACGGCAGTTTGATTATTTGAGCTGCCGTCACAGGCTTTGACGGACATTTGTTAGTGAAATTCGTCACTAGCTCCTTCGGCGAGTCATCGGAAAAGCTGGAGGGTGACGAGCGCTCACCTGAAGACGAAGACGCCATTTTGACTGTGAGGTGCACATAAAAGGTGCAACGTTTTCACAGGTGCAAAAACGCGAAACGACACTGCATAAAGCAAAACAAATACAAATATCTCCTTGGTGCGCGCTGACCCTCTTTTGAAACAGTGTCCCGTAGAAAATGAAGTAATGTTTTTTTTTATTCTCACGCAGAAAACACGGACGCAATTCTGGGACTATATCCCTCAGCGGTAGCACGTGCATAGTTCGGCTCTCTAGCCTTCCCTTCATTGCCAAGAAAAGTTGTCCGCGAGCATACCCTCACATCGATTCATCATTTTTTAAGTTTCAAAGTTCGTCATACCGGCTTATATGCTCTAAGTATAGTAACTTTTAAAACGTAATGTATTTTACAGGTTATCACTTGCATTCTAGCGAAAGTCAAATCCTACTACTATTCTATTTTACTTCCACTCCCCTTTGAACCAAAAAGAATAAAATTTGCACATGCCTTGTTTCAATTTCAAAAAATATTGTGCAGGTTAGTTTGGTCATGACAAATATGCTAATTTTTCTTTATAATATGTGACACGTATATACTATTCGAATTCGATTCGAAATTATTCGACTAAATCACTATTCGCTTCGAATTCGCTTCGAGCCTATAATTTACTATTTGCACAAGCCTAGACGGAACCAGTGCGAGTGCCACTACCAGATCCCTAAGTCTTGTATTAGGGTTGTTTTAGGTTAATTTTTTAAAAGTCACAGTGTCTCCGTAAACGTGAAGCAACGAATGCGGTGGCAACCAATTAGAACGTTATACGAAGTAAGGCTTGCAGCTAGCTCCCTTAGCATCCAACCTGGCGTAACTCAAAACACTGGCCTGAAGAAACGTGGCCGCTACAGTGAAGCCACCTTGTGTTTGTCTATTACTTCAACCCAAACTGAGCAGTGAGAACATAGCCCGTACAAAGGTATGAGCCTTCTGTTAGGGTTGCCCAGGATTCTTTTTATCTAACATTTCATGGTCAACAGCTTTCACTTAAACTATGAGTGATGTCAGTACACCTTGAAGCGTAGTTTGAGGCATTTTTTTAAATTTATTTATTTAACACACTTTCAAACAAAAGAGAGCTGAGTGCATTACTATATATATATATATATATATATATATAAAGACCGTGAATTATATTGACAGATTCAAGCATGCTTCTTGTGATTTGAGTAGGACTATATCTTAAATTGCGTTCAAAAGTCGCAAAATAAAAACAGTATGTCGCGCAGCCTTGTGGAAGAGCCTTGAAGCTGGATTATGGAGTCATTCACTTTGCTGTACGTAGTCTGATGCTTTCATGTGCACCATAATTAGTGCTCAAGATTAGAGTATGTATGTTATTATCCACCCCTGCAATATTCTGTGCTTCTTACGAGGCAAAAAAATGTTGCACGCTGAAAAGCGGCGCTGCCTTCACGGCCACTAGTGGAACATGTCGAGCCGCGGAGCATGCGCAGCAAACCGCCGCGCACAAACGCGAACCACTGTCACACTCACCTCCCACTGTTTGCAGCATGTGGTGTGTGTATACGACTTCATGGTTGCCACGGATCGAAAAAAAACTGATTATAAATGTTTGACGGCGTGTTTCAGGTTACCATTCCATGATAAGACACTCGGACCGGCAAGCTTTCTGTTGCACTAAAGAAAACAGGTGCCATAAAAATTGGTTATCAGTTCCTCTAATCTTTTGCACTCTTAAACCTTTACCCACCTTCCGTTCATTGTGGTCAAAACCTAAAGAAATCAAAGCTCTAGTAAAACAAGTTTACTTACACATTTAGAGATGACGCATGATGCAGTGATAAAACATGTGCATGAATCAACCACAAAGGAACTTGTCGAGCAGTGCCCGACCATGAGCCGCTGCGGTCGTGTTGCGTTGTCGGGAGGGGCCTTGCAACAAACCGCTGACGGTTAGAGAACTAATGATTTGCGATGGAGTTTACTTGCAAAGGAAGGCGATTCCACGCTTCTGATGTTCATGCTAAGCTTTAGCAAGGCCTTTATTATCCAGGTGGCTGTAGTAACAGCGACTAGGTATAACCTCCCGAATTAACGTGATCATCTGCGCTTCCGCATTGTCGTTTTCCTTCGCCCACTTCTCGCAAAAGACACTCTGGGTCACGGAAGCGGCGACGAAGCGCCCTTGGAGCACCTCGGACTACGCTCCACTGTTCCAGCCGGCGTCGCCGTGCATCAGCCTCCAGTGGGCCGTGCGCGATGGCCGTCTGGTCAACGTGCCTGTGCACCTCCTGGTCGAAGGGGACGTGGTGGTCGTCCGGCCGGGACATCAGGTGCCGGGAAAGTGCAGCCTAGTCACCAAGGTGAGCTTTAAACTTGTCGTTGAGCGAGATGGTTCATGATATTATCACATGGTTGTGACGGTGAAGAAAGCAATCGCAGCCACTAAAGATCGGACTCTTTATTGCGTGAACTTGTGCCCAGAAAAAGAATGACATTGATAAGTGCAGCAAAAGTGGGAAGCACGGACGTCAGTCGTCTGTAATCTGACAAGCGGTAAGGCGCGTCGGCATTTATACATGTGGCATCGAAGGTTTCAGCCTTATCGTTGGTGGTCACGTTAGTTCCAGGATAAGCTGTACTGTTCGCGTTGTGCACTCAAGCTTATCAGAACAATCTGCAATAATTGGGAACGTTCCAAGCCACTCCGGCGCAGCATGCACAAGGCAGTGGTTACACATGTAACGGGTCAGTTACATAAAAATAGAAAAGGAAGCTGGCAGGCCCGTAGCCGGGGGGGGGGGCCTGGGGAGCCCCGGCCCCCCCTAAATTTTTATTGATAATGGGTTTTACCCGTTTCTGAAAATGCGCAAGTACAATAGCCCGCCCCCCCCCCCCCCCCCCCAAAGACGAGGACAAAAATACAATAATGAAAAGTACAGTCCGTGTTGTCTTCTCAAATAGTCATTACGTTTTCGGCAATTGTGCCCCCCCCCCCGAAAAGAATTCCTGTGCTACGGGCCTGTCCCGTGCCATGGTGAGCCACTCTGGACTTGGCTGTTTCAGCTTGTGGCCACCGTTATCGCTGGCTCTAACGAGCGAGTGATTAAAACGCGTCAAAAAAAGCAGTTTTGCAACAAGTTTATTTGGAGGAAACTGTTGTAGTGCAAGAAGCACTTGCATAAAACATTAATGAATTTATTACTTTACATAATTTGTACCCTAAAATAGTAACAATAATAATTGTTGGAGTTTTACGTGCCAAAACCACTATAGGGAATGAGGCAGAGACGTACTAGTGAACATTCATTAATTGGTTATGTGGTGTGAAAGAGTGCAGTCAAACTCACATGTATCGAACCACATAAAATTAATTATTGTGTGTATCAAGCAGTTGTAAAACCCTCTTGAATATATTTTCGATAAATATTTTGTATATCAATCACCTTTATATAGAACTCTTTAGGGACCCCCTTCAGATTCGATATATCTTGGTTCGACTACATAGCTATTAGCCAACGTTAGGTATACTAGCAATACAGCAAGAATACAGGAATACAGTAGCCGACATGAATGCAGGAATACACTAGCCAACAGCTGGCCAGCATTATCAACTGCTGGCCAACATAAGCTAGGGCCGGTGTTGTGCAAGTAAATACATTATGGTTCCTATGAACAATACACTTTTTTTCAAAGTTATTTAGTGTTCTAGTGTACATATTGCCTTGACTGTACGTTTATATGTTGATACCTTTGTGCCTTAGTTTACATCACTGCATTTCCAAAGAAAGTGCATTATCTTATCACGCGTAATCAAATTGCGCAGTTGGGGTGATGCAACACCACATCACCTAGATTTTTGCTTGGAAGACTTCCTTTTTTTTTTCTTTTCATGATGGCCTCAAAACTGCTCGTCACACCCAAGTTCACTTATCGTAGAACGCTTCACACTGTGACTGACACCGATTGGTGAAATCCTTCCTGTCAGTCATGCTGCACACTGTGGTGTCAAACGGGCTGATACATTCAGTTATTTATGCTTAACGTATTTAACAATCTCAAGAGCGTGCATGACAGATATTATATGATCTCTGTGCATATTCCTCAGTAAACAACACTCCTTTTAAACGTGTGATGCGTGTGCCTCCTGTTAAAGGGCCAATAGAAAGGCTCCAACTTCCTTTCACACCTCCTAAACAAGCTTGCCAGCTGGTGCACAAGGCCGCAATGATCACATTTTAAGGATATCACAGCGCTGCACGCCACGTGGACACTCCATTTCGAAAGACAATTCTCTCGTACCTCTCCAGTGCCTGTCAAGTCCTCTTTGCCCGCAAAGTGACATACACCTCATTATAAAGAAGTCGCATCTCGTTATATCCGAAAATTCGTTATAAGCGTATTCTTAACACTGATCTATGAAAAGACTATTATTCATTTCCTACATTATAACCGATAATTCGTTATATCCGTGTGCGTTATATCGAGGTTTGAGTGTAATGTTGCCCGTAGGCAACTTTACGTAGCACCGACTTTATCGATTGGTCCTCTGCACTACAAAACGGTGCCTCGGCCTTGCGGTGATGTGGTTCTGGCCGCACAGTTGCCGCATGTATCGCGTATTTGTGTACATGGCCAGTGCCTCGCACCCCTCACACCGCACTACTCTGACACAAGTGACACGTGAAGGAAGCCTTGCTCGGTCGTTGGCTGCACGCCGATGATGTAATCACTGACATCGCGTCACATTGCCAAAGGGGATGTATTCACGACAGTGGGTTATGTCCACCCCTCTTCACGGCAGAGGACGGGAAGGCCAAGCGCAAAACCAAAACCAGCCAAAGCATGTTGTTCTAAACACTGTAACTTTCTTATTACAGCACCTATTCACAAAATTCACGCGGCAGCATGTTCACATCGCACGGGAATGCAGTTATCTCTTCATCGCAAATTTTGAACCGCGTGGTTGTTTGCTGGCCCTTTAACGGAACTCCCGTTAATCGGAACACACTGTTACAGTCCCTCGAGGATCTGCCCTAACGGGATTTTGCTGTTCGTTTCACACCCGTCAAAACACGCAGGGCAAGGAAGCACCGCTGGTTCTGGAGGAGAAAGAGACGTTTGTCCCGGAGACAGGCATCGGCACGTGTGCCACCTTCACGGGGGCTCGGCTGCGACGGCCGGTTGAGCCTCGCCACTTTGTCATGCTTGAAGTGCCTTACGTCAAGTTCTTCAGGTACGGTCCGACTTGTTAAGGGAGCCCTTTAGCAAGTCAAGGAAATACGGTTCGCAAATACGGTAAGGCCGTATGTTAGCGCTCGTTGGGCTTTTGCCGGTGAAGGCACCCCGACACCACAAAAGCTTTTTCAAAAATTACTGTGGGGTTGTCACGCCTCATTTTTGCTTGTCAGCCTATGCATTGTTAACGAGGAACCTGTCGTTTGGAGAACGCTTTGTCACCTGAACTGGGAGCGGCTTAAGCACAAGAAACGGGAAAGGAGGAGCATTGCCGTACTGCCTTACCATATTGCCTTACCGTATTTGCATACCGTATTTCCGTAACCTGCTAAAAGACTCTAATAACAAAGTCATATGTTACACGTAAATAGATTCGTTGTATTCAGTGTTCATTTATAAACATATATAGGTTACAGTAGAACCTTGTTGAGACGTTGAGGAAAAATAAACGCATGAAAAACATACTATCCGGGAAAACATACTAACCAAATCTACTAAAATATCGCGCAGTTTTGCTCAATAACGATATTGCGAACATTGGCACCGGGAAATCGTATGACATGGAAATGTATCAATGAGAGTCTGCTGTACTCAGTAACAGCGTTAAGACCAGCTTTCTCTCTTTCTCTTAAGACCATTTTTTAAACTTACTTAGCTATATTCAGTAATTTATCACATTTATGTTTGTTATGTTATGGTTTATTAAGGGGCACCAAAGTGAAACAATAAATCAATTTAGACTGATAAATTATAGTTTTAGATCTCTATTTTCGCTAATTTCACCGTCGTACGTTCATTAATATAACAGAAAGTGAAGGTATAATTTTAATTTTTAATTTCACATCAAACTTCTGTGTGCGTGAAGTCGCAGATTTCAAAGAGCTTTTTCACGTTCTTTCCACGTTGGCTCTACAAAATTTGCTAAAAGTCGGTGTGTTGAGCCTTTAGCCCGTCGGAAGACTCTGTGCTTCATATTTACTATTTAAGAAATGTGTAGGCCCTAGAACACAGGTTCTCAAGTTGTTTGACCTTGAGGAAACCCAATGGCTTTTCCTAGAGTACCATGGAACCCCTAATTTTTTTCGTTTACATTTAGCACGAAGAACGTCAAAAGCTGGGGCGGAGGCGGGAGAGGAGGGTAAATAAGCGATGATGCTTCTCGATGCGCGCAACCACAGTACTAACGCCGCCACACTGGCCTGTTATCCTTCATCTCAAAGGCCAATGCTGTTGATGTATCCCTTGCGATAATGTACATAGACTTACGATTCCTTGGATTCCTCTTCCTGTGCTGCGAGCCGTGTAAAGCGTCCACCGACAATACGTTGCACGCTTCAGGCACCACACACCGTAAGCAATGTACTATGCAAA
Source organism: Rhipicephalus sanguineus (assembly GCF_013339695.2). Classification (NCBI taxonomy): domain Eukaryota; kingdom Metazoa; phylum Arthropoda; class Arachnida; order Ixodida; family Ixodidae; genus Rhipicephalus; species Rhipicephalus sanguineus. The sequence goes on from NC_051182.1 coordinate 127,480,549, forward strand.
CGAAGCACCAGACGTACAAAGGCGTTCTATGTTTGACAAAAAAAAAAGAAAGCTTGCACCAGTCGCACTGCGAAATTGCCATCGATACATTAGTCGTAAGGCTAAGGCCAAATGCTTGTGTAGCCCACCGGCGACACAGAGCGATGCATCAAAACAGACGTGGTGCAGTGGCAAATCAGCGTGCATAAAAACTTTGCCACGGGATCACCGGTGCGTAATGAGCCAGGAATGACGTACCCCACATGCTCGTACCGATTTACTGTACGGTATAAGTACGGAAATATTGTACCGTTATGGTTGTCACAAAGCTATTTTAATCTGCTATACCTGTAATTTACCACAATAATCGTCTCATCATGTTACCATACGCATAGAGCAACTCGTTACCATACGCATTGAGCTAGGGCCGAAGCCGCACATTCTACAATACACCTGCGATGCTTTGTCAGTTCAGCTTCGGCAGCAGCTGTTGTAATCCATCCTTGCCTGTCTATTTTGGCAATTCCTTCGTTCATGTCATTTGCAGGTTGTGCCTGGAGAACTCGCTCATGCGACCCGTCTCGATGTTCGCCAAGGAACTGCACCACGTCAACAGCACGTACCTCGAGCGGACTGTGATTGGCATTCTGGTAGGGCCTTGGTTTTGAGTCCTCCCTTGATTCATTTTCATCTCTGCTCTGTCAAGTCATCATACTTAAGTTTGCATCGGTGTCTCAAAGCAGCCGTTGCAGTGGCTCGACGACTCTTCCTTGGCTACAGCTGTGGCTACGGCTGTGGCTACGGCTGTGGCTACGGCTGCGGCTTCAATTCCCAAACAGTGTTGTCATGTTCTGGTGACGCAGTTGAACGAATGCCCTTATAATTGTCATACAGGTTATTTCATTGTGGAGGCTTTTGTCATGGATGCGTCTTATAGTTGCGGTGGAATGCGAAAAACGCTCCTGTGCTTTTGTATCGGCCACCAATAATAAAAATCCAGGTAATCAAAATTCGTTCATGACACTCCATTATGATGCCCATGGAACCCCACTGTGGCCAAAAAGCTGTCAAGAAGTTGCTCAAGCTTTGCGCATGACAAACTTACAAGTGAAATCATTGAGGCCGAAAATATCTCGAGATCAGATCACGATTGTGTAAAAACTCACAGTGCCCTTATGGATTCGCCTAAGATGACTCAACGGCGAAAGCCATCTTCTTTTTCTTCGCGGTCGATGTATTGATCCTCCCCCATTTCCCTTTCGAAAGCTTTCTGCAACTCACCTGGTTTTGCACTGCCCAGCTTTGACTAAGTAACGCTGTCAAGGGATGACATCACATTATGTGACTTCATAGTGACGCCATGATGACATCACAAATTTTGGCGGTGTGTGATGTTACGATGATATCATATGGTGACGTCATCACGTGACGATGATTTTTTGCGTCGCTCATGTTGACGCCGCCGGCATTGACAGTCAATTTTCGCGTTTGATGAGGCATCTAAGGCTTTCGCCTTAATAACTTCATCTGTCACCCTTTCCAACAAGGAGCTTCATCTTCTAAGGAGGCAATCGTGCCGCGTATGTCTGGTGGCTTTTTTTCGAGCACATGAAACTGTGCTCTGTGAAAAACAAACCCCTGTGGGTAGTTAGCGCTTTGTGCTGTTCTTTCACGTGAACGACAACTTCACCTTTCTTTGTTACTTCAGGTACTGACGACCGTGCTGAAGCTGGCCCAGTGGCGCTACCTGGGAGACCGGGCCGGCAGCGTCAAAGAGTTGGTGTTGCAGCCCGCCCTGGCCATCCTGCCCCTGCTGCCGCTGTCCCTGCCCGCACTCTGGGTGGGCCTGCATGCACTGGGCACAGCGAGGCTGCATCTCATGGTGGCCGCTCAAGAACACATGGTCAGTGCACCACTCTTTTCGCCATAGGGAGTACATAGGCTCAGAGGCATCAGTTACGGGGGGTATGCGACCTGGGGGGTGCTAAGGTGACCCCGCCACGCTCAGTGACCCCGCCATTTGAAAAACATCGCGCAGTACATGAGTGGGACTGCTTCTTTAGTCGCGGAGCCAATCGGCTGCTGCGCTTCGGTCATCTGGGCGGGGCCTCTCCTGCCTTCCTAAGTTGTATCCAAATACAGTCGAATGCCTCTACAGCGAACGCTTGTATAACAATATGACCAGTGTAAGGTAGGATTCGTTACATCTGGGCTATACTCCGAGCGTTAAAATGTGCGGCATTTACAATGAAGTGACCTGTATAATGAATCACTTTGAAAACCACGAGCGCTTCGTTATAAAGATGCTTGAATGCGTCGTCAAACAAAACACCGTCGATGTTACAGGCTGTGCAGCGTGCTCACGACGACCCTTTTGAGGAAGGTGACGAGGTGGAGTCAACGCACCCCGACGGATCGGACCTGTCGTGGGGCCAGGTGCAGCCGCTGTTCTTGTCCCTGCTCCGCGGCAAGGCTCCGCACCTGTGGAGGACCTCCAGCCTCCTGCACGTCCTCGGCAGCGTCACGGTGAGACTTCTTCGCTCAACGAGACGAGCTCAACCAAAGGCTTGTGTCGCAGTCTTATCTCGGTATTCCTTATTTAATCAGAAAGAAACAGTTAAGTGTTCTTCATTGGTACAGTAACTTGGAATGCCTGAACATATTGCCAAATTTCGATAGCACTCTATCTATTGTCCAAGTTATCTGCCGGCGAAGCGTCGCACAAATCGTTACAGCTCACGACGCCGACCTTGAGCAAGCGGGGCCTGTAAATATATGACGAAATCAAAGAACTTCGATCGTCTCAACGCTCTGGCTTGCACGCAGGAAACTCTCAAGGGTGTTCTGTCCTCACCCTCTTGTCGTCAGTGTACACAGCTAAACGGTCACAGTAGTGACCACTAACCACAGAGTGTCCATAGCGTCAAACTGCATGCATCCTTCCCAACATGCTTTTCAGATCACGTAGCACAGTTGACAATATTTCTGTGAATGCTGTCAGGTGTGCACATTTCTATTGCTTATGTGGGCACATTAAGCTACTACTCTCTACGCTCAGCACTTGCAGTAAGTGCCCTAAAAAAAGTTTACAATGTGCTCTTAGAAGCCCAGTCATTCAGTTTAAGATGTACTTTTGTGTGTGCTCGCAGGTCTGCTGTGTTTTGTAGATCATTTTTTATTAGTTTTTAATTATGTTTCATCTTTTTATGTGTTTATTTTTCGATTTCTTAAGAGACAGGGCACTTCCATTGGGGATGTAAAACTCACGCACACTTTTCCTGCGCTTTTCACTCATATTGAGGCTCCTGATGCTGTGTCGTTACTTGAATTCCTTATCACGGACATGCAAAGAGACACAGACGCAGAGAAAAAAACATTTTGGACAGGCACTGTCTTTCAAATGAAACTTTTGTACAAGCAATATGTGCTGGATGTGGTTCAGTTCGAACACTTTGCGCTGAACCAGGATTCAGAACTCGCCCTAGTGTTCTACAATATTCACACTCACAACTATCAAAGACTATTTATGATTTCAGACGGCATGCCAATGCTCAAACAAGAAACCTAATAATTAGAGCTGTGCGAATAGCAAAATTTTGGGTGCGATGCGAATTCGAATAATAAAGATTGAGTGCGAATCGAATCGAATAATTTCGAATAATTTTCGAATATTTCTCAAACATTTCTCGAATACTTCGAAGTGAAATTGCAGAAAAAAAAGTTGGAGAGGATTCCTAAGCATATTCTTATGAGATAGCAACTTGAAAGTGTTTCTTTTCGCTAGGTTGATGAAGCACTGGCGGGTGGTTTTTCATAGTTGTCTTATCAAGAATGAGGCAATGTAGAGGCCGAATTGTATTTATGTATGTGATTTGGTGCAGCCAAAGTGTTGCCGACAACACTTAACACGTGATAGGCAAAGATGCCATTTCCTCAGCCTCTCCTCTTCTTTCAACTTCTGTGGAAGCCCAACTGATGTGGCGGACAAGGGTGTGCTCCCTTCAAGTCCGGAGTTCCAAATCTGCCTCGTAGACGTCGATATATTAGAACATCTGAAATTTTGGATGCTAAAAAGCTTCGGCGTCCGATTTTTCGGACTTCCTGCCCGAATTTCAGGTCCAAAACAGCATTAATTGAGCCCCCAACTCTGCCACATCTTTCATCTCCATATTGGAACCAGCGTTTTCTTGAGTTAATACATTTGCGACCGTAGGGGAGCTTGAAAGGCAGCTTTGCCGCAATACGGGGGTGTGATGAGGTGAAGCTTATATAAAATCTAGGGACCACTTCCAAACGGACGTTGACTGTCTCTTGGCTAAGTTCGACCGTAACGGACCTTGAAAGGCAGCTTTGCCGCAATACGGGGGTGTGAGGAGGTGAAGCATACTGAAAATCTAGGAACCACTTCCAATCAAACGTTGACTCTCTCTTGCCTAAGTTCGACCGTAACGGAGCTTGAAAGGCAGCTTTGCTGCAATACGGGGGTGTGATGAGGTGAAGCATATTGAAAATCTAGGGACCACTTTTAACCGGATTTTGTCTCTTGGCTAAGTTCGACCGAAACGGAGTTTGAAAGGCAGCTTTGCCGCAATACGATAGTGTAACGAGGTGAAGCATATTGAAAATCTGAAGGGGTCACTTTCAACCGGACGTTGACTGCATTTGTCTTTGGGAAGTTCGAATAGTTCGAATAGTAAAATTTCAGTGCGAATCGAATCGAATAGCAAACACTATTCGAAAAATATGCGATATTTCGAATATTCGCACACCCCTACGAATAATCTAACCATAAGTAGGGCACGAAATGTAAGCGCAATGCCGAACAAAAGACGTAAATGAAATAAAAGGCATCAGAATTCGAACGCACACAAACTAAGCATATGCGAATATTACAGTATTCGAATTCGCTTCGACACGAATTTAAATTATTCAAAATTTCAAAGTATTCGAAATTAACGAATAGGCGTATATTAGACCGCTTGTAACCCTCCTGTGAAGTTGGTTTCACTGCTGCGTAAGAGTGCTATGCCATGAAGACACCTGTCCAGGAAATATCTGCACTGCCGCGAAGCCTTACCTAAAGGGTAAATGAATATACATGTATTACCCTCACATCGATTAATCATTTTTTAACCAAAAGTGATACAAGCAAAAAATATAACGCAGCCACGATAAGCTAAAAATTGAACGCAAGCGATTCAAGTACACGTGCTCAAACTAGAGACTTTTATCGCGCAGAAAGCGTAGGTGCCAGGTTAGCTGTAAGGAACGCTAACTCACAAGGGTGTAGGCTCAAGGAAGGCTGGCTGACACAATCGAGATTGTTCTTTTGAATCAAAAACGCTTCCACGATCTCTCTGGTCACCTTATTACGGTTTCGGTACACCACTGTTGTGTCAGTTAAAAGCGGCTGGCAGCCGCACTGCCGACAATGCATCGCGAGATGCGAGTATGGTGAACCTTTGAGAGAGCTGAAATGCTCTCTGAGCCTAATGTTCAAACACCTGCCCGTCTGGCCAATGTATTTACGTCCGCATGAAAAAGGAATGCAATAAACAACATTGCAGGTGCATGAAACAAAACGCATACTGTGCTTAATGGTACAACTAGCCTTTTTGGGGTCCTCCTTACTGCACATGCGCCTCTGCAATCTTGGACAAATGGCACCCACCTTGTTTTTTGCGGTGAAAACAATGTCAACATCATGACGGCTGTCTCATCGCGTGAAAAAGGTGGCATCGCGTCATGATGTTGACATTGTTTTCATTTTTTAAGTTTAAAAGCTTCTTATACAGGCTTATATGCTCTAAGCGTAGTAAATTTTTAAATGTGACGTATTTTAGGGGTTATCACTTGCATCCTACTGAAATTCAAATCCTGCTTTTATTCAGAATTGCTTCCACTTCACTTCGAAATGAAAAGAATGACATTCGCACATGCCTTGTTCCAATTTTTAAAAATGTTGTGTAGGTTTGTTGGGTTATGAAAAATGTGCTCATTTTTTTTTTATAATATGAGATATATGCTATTCAAACCATTCGATGAGAAATTATTCGACTAAATCACTATTCGCTTCGAACCTAAAATTTACTGTTTGCACATTCCTAACACAAACTTGTTTTCCCAACGCGAAACCTTTCTAATGTGATTGCAGACCCTGTGCTGCGTCGACAAAAAGGGAATCCTGTCGTGGCCGAACCCAACGCCCGAGAAGGTGTTCTTCCTGAAGCCGCCACGGTCTAGAGGGAGCAACGGTCTCGCACCAAACTTTGGCGGATCGGGCAACATCCGCCACTCTGGCCAACTCGACGCGGGCTCGGACATCATAACGGAGGACAGGCCGACTTCACCCGGTGCCGGCGACTCGGTCCTTGAGGGTGAGTCGCGGGGCTTTCAATGTCTCGTGACACACTCACCAACTCAACACCTATAGCGCACCGAAGGGACAGGAACAGAAAGAAACGATGCGGAAGCTGCGCTATCTTCCAACAAATTGTTTATTTACGAAGCAGACATTTCTTGGAAGATGGCGCTACGTCCACGTCGTTTGTTTGTGTTCCTGTCCCTTCGGTGCGCTATAGGTGTGAAGATGGATTACGAACATGCCCAAGCTCACGTTCTTTCAAGTTACACTCACCGAGGTGACTCTGCAGTTTTGACATATTGAAACTTGGCGTGAAGTTGCGGTTTCAACTGCCCACCACACTTTATTACAGGCTTCTTTGTATAACTTACACTGTGCAGCTAAACATTGATTTGTTGCGAGTAGGAAACTGGCACTGCCTTCGTAAAGCATAGTTCCTTATGTCAGTCCTCACTGCAATGACAACTCACGATGCCGTCATTCATGGCAATGTATAAAAGCGTGTTTTCATTTTTGGATGAGTTGGCTTGATTTGTCAGTAGGCAGAATAATAACTGTGGGGGTGAGTCGTGATACAGGCGCTGGGTGGGTGTCAGCATTTAGGAGATGATGTCCAGATACACACCACAGTGATGGTTTCCTCTAGTCAACAGATATGCACTTCAAAAACTACACTTTTCTAATTGCATTTGGCAGAAGTAATTGAAGAGCTAAAGAAACACATCATAGACACCGCATTTTAGACACCACCTTTTCAGAAAATAAGGCAATAGAAATATAAGAATGGTCTGTACAGCAGCGAACAAGTTTTGCGGCAACCTTTTTATTATCGCAAATGAGTTCTGAGAAACTCCACAAGGTGGTAGAAGGGTTAAGAGTGACCGCCCCGCAAAGGCGTTGGTCCCGGGTTTGAACCCAGGACCAGGACGAATTTTGCGGCAACTAAGAGGCTTTCTTTCTGAGAAATCTGTATGGATTTCCTTGTTTGCTTCATGCTACATACGGGTGGTTGTCTACTTTTATTGTCAGAGAGAGTCACAGTAAATCAGCATATCACAAGAACCTGCAATGAGACATGTATGCCCTAAGGCACAAATGGATGTTCTAAACCCATTTAACGAAAAGTTGTGGTATGCTGAACATTGTAGAGCGAGTCAGTGTCAAGATGGGATTTCACCCACGAATGTTCAATATACCATAACTTTCGCTCAGATGAGTTTTGAACATCTGTTTTTGTCCTACTGGCATACACTTCTTGTTCCAGATTATGGTGATACCCTGATTTACTTAAGAAGGAGAATTTTAAATGCTCGTTTTTCTTTGCTAGACACAACATTAATCAGGACTAACAGACAAGAAAGCCAAGGAAAGTATAGGGGATGTTATTTGTATAAATTGTGATGTAAATGCGAAGAAAGTAAAGTGGACGAAAAGACAGCTTGCCAATGGCAGGGACCTTCCGGCAGCAAGTTATCTTTTCGTCCACTTTAATTTCGTCACATTTGTATCACAATTACTACAAATAACATCCCCCACACTTTTTTTGGCTTTCTTGTCCGTCAGTCCTGATTTACTTAAGTAACTCTCTCGGTTTAGGAAAAAGTCTTCCTCCTCACAAGGCAAGTGGAATGTTTGATATTTCAGAAACTACATGTTATACTTGAAAAATAATTGCATATTTGAAATCAGCACAGAAATGTGCATAAACTCTGCAGATATCACCAAAATCTATCAAGAATTTTAAAATATTTCAGCCAGCTCCACGCTGTGAAAATTGTCGGTCAGGGATGCTGTAAGCGCGTGAGTGTATGTGATTGGCTTACAAGATCATGTGGTGTCATAAATCTGCTGCTAGACGTGAAATATGTGGGCTTACATATTTCAAGCATCATCATCGTCATCATCATTTCCTTTTATTTATTTATTTATTTATTTATTTATTTATTCATTCATTCACTCCCCCCTCTGGTCACATGACCTGCGTGACGACTACTACTACTGAGATGACAACAATGGCCCAGGGCAGATTAAGACAGCTTTGCTGTGAAAGTTTTGAAGACCAGTGTCCCCTCTTCAGCCAACAGACTACCCAAACTAGCCCACTAACTCACAACTAGGTGACATAGTCCCGTCGTGTGTGTTACACGATTGGTTCTGAGATTGTATACCTTTTATATGGCTGGTGCCAGTTAAAATTTCAGAACATGGGGACGAGTTCGTGATGTGGCATTGATCTGTTGACTTTAGTTTCTACAGTCGAGCCCAGATACATCAAATCTGAACGGGATCACTTAAAATTTATATATATATGGGTAATTCGAATAAAATATTTTGTATATTGAAAATATAGTCAAAAGGATTTTACAGTTGTTCGATAGGCACAATAATTCTTCATGTGTGGGTTCGATATCTGCGGGTTTGACAGTGCCTGCGCTTTGTTACCACCAGGGGGCAAGGGGCTGACCGTTGACAATGGACCCCTAAGGCGCGAGTCCAGGTTGTCGGGCTACGATGCACCTGACCACATGTACCACCCGGGCACCCACGTTGAGGTGCTGGACCTGACCCACAGCATGCTGTCAGCCTTCGGGGTCCAGTTCGACGACCCTCAGTGGAAGGACTACATCAACAACCTCAAGCCACTCGTGAGTGAGAAGGTCTTCTACTTGAGGGGCCATTCGGAACACCTCTCAAAGAAATACTAGAGTGCAAACACTATAAGGGTGCAAATAGCACTCGAACTTTTGAATGCGAGTAAATTAATCCATGCTATTTGATTCATATTCAATTTTAAAGATTAACCGTTTGAAAGAGTCAACTATTTGCTTTTTCTTTCAAATATACAACCTCCTCGAACCCAATATTTACTTTTCAACTATCCACGTTGGAGACTGGCCCGCTGAAGTTGTGATCTGAATTTTCTGGTCAATTGTCATTTCAAATCTGCTTTATGGTCTCTTTCCATTGACTGTGATGATAGGACGGTCTAGACCAAACTGATGTCAATTTTCATTAAAGGCGACAGTAATACTGATATTAAGCTACCTCATCTGGCTCCTCACCCACCTGTTTTCATATCCATCATGCTTATTTTACCTATTGACTTTTGAGTTTATCTTGAAAAGGGCTCGAACCAGGGCACCCACTTGGGTACTTTGCTTTCAACAAGGTTCCATAGGGCTGAGGAAAGTAAGGACTTACAACACTTATTGGAGTTCCTAAATAATGTAAGGAATGTTTTGAGTGCTTCCTCGGCAGGATAACATTATTGTGCATAAAATATGTTTATTCGTTATATCAAGTAATTCGTTATATCCGATAGCTCATCATATTTGTGTCCATTGTGTCAATGTTCAACCGCTTACAAGTGAAGATCGGAACTGATAGGGTTTTAGGGTAGCCTCGTCACTTGTAGACGCCGGGGTACATAGCCTTCCAGTTACAGCAGGGACCTCGGGTTTTTCGTTCAGGGCCTCAGCATTTTGCTCAACACGTGCAATCCGGCCACCCAGGAGAAATACGCTCGCTTCTGCGATCACATTGCCTGCGAGAGCCTTCACAACGAGTCGGCCGTTCCCGTCGTCAACAAGCGGTGAGGCCCTGTTGTTCATCTACGTCACGCCGTCGCATGTGATTCCTTGTTGACGTTTGCTGCTTTGCATTAAAAACTTTTTCGATATCTAGTTTGGTATAATACATAGAAAAGTAGTCATTTTATAATTTTTATTAACTGTTGCTGCTAATGCCCATTTCCACTAGCACATCATTGGATCAGGTTACTTGGCGTTGAGTCCTTAGAGAGATCCCTTAAGGGTCATGAACCACCCCTCAGGCTTTGTGAAAAGACACATCCTGCGGAGAGCAGACGCTTCTATAAACAGCTCAGCCAAATCTTGCAGTGGTGCTCAGGAAGGAGGGTTTACAAGCGTAGCACAAGGTTGCCACTTTCTCAAGTGCTCGCTCTTCATGCAGAGGCCTGTGCTCCCTCTCTTCAGAGGACGGGGCACATGCTGTTTGATGTCGAACAACAGATAGCATGCTATTGGCCAACAGCCGACATAAGTCTAAAGGGGCGTTTGGATCAGATGCACTTCTTGCTAGCATTACACAGTAGCCACACTAGCGTACTCGGGAATCACAATGGGAGAGACCGATCACATTTCATAACGCGCGCTAAAGGTCATGAAGCACGCTGACGTAACTTGTTACCCCCGTGCCATCCCTCCCTGGGTAGCTTCTAGCGTGCTCGTCAGGACAAGAGAAGAGAGAAAATACTTAAAGTGTGCGACGAACCCCTATAACTCTGCTCATACTTGACGGATTCGGTACATTTTTGCGGCAATCTATTCGCAAGGCAATAAACTCCAATACTGAGGTCATTCGATGATTACTTAAAAAAGTGTTTCAGGACCCCTTAAAACGAAACATATAAGGAACAGTGATTAAAGTTTCAGGAATTAGGTTGTTCCATGCAGACACGAAGTTGCCTGCTTGACTCTTTAAATGTTAGTTTCTGGTCTCTCCACCAGATGCCTCTGCGACCTGGCCGTCCAGATGGGCTTCACTGACCGAGCAGTTGAGGCATACCAGCATCTTCAACACGTGGCACTCTTCAGGCATGTGGTCAGTCTGGCCGACCGGCCTTTTCTGTCTTTTGTTGTTGCTCTCCTGATGCACAGCCTTGTCTCGCAGTTCGCACAACTCGCGTAGTATTGAGCCATGTGCCACGCAATGTTACTTGCGTTGATTTTCCCATCTGTTTGAGAAGCACACACACCATTGTATCATTTACAAGTGAACCTATGTGCGTACTTGAAAAATTACACGTGGCATTCTGCTTCTTTGCACAAGGTCGTGGCTTCATGCCTGGCTGCAGCAGATACCTGACAATGGAGAGATGTTAAAAATCACCCGTGTGTTTAAATTTAGAGTCACTTTGAAAAAAAATGCAAGGGGTTAAAATCAATTTGAAATTCTCGACAGCAGCACATGTATTGTGAATATGCTTTGTAACTTGACTTTCAACCTGTCAGTACTTGTAGGTGAATTAATACGGAAGTGTTTTTTTTTTCTAATGCAGTTAGTAGGCTAGTGACCTGCAGATATATACTATGGAATGCTCTGTTATCTATATCTATGTTATCTAATTTCATGACTGTTCTGGTTTGTACGTCAAAGTTTGTCTGTTGCTTATATCTTGCTTGTTTTACGACTGTTGCCTTGTATGTCAAAGTGGTACACCATGCATTGTCATGGCTCTTTGTCAAGCTGCACACTGAAGCTTCGTGATGGCATCGTCACGGAAATTACTCAGCATCAAAACTGTCAGTAGTTGCATGCGCTTTACAAAAGTGAAGAGGAATGTGCCATTGCGCTAACTGCTTCTAAACCAGCTTATTTGAAGAATGTGGGAGTGAGCTGTGAATGCTTTTCGGTTTTTTCTTGGTCGTCGTCCTTGCCGCAGCAACCTGAAGTGGTCCAGAAAGGAAGGCTGGCCCGGTCGCTCAACTTTCCGCGCCTCAAGATGCCATTTCCCAGCATGTGCTGTGCGGTCGTCAAAGAGGTGGGTGAGCTCTCACCGCAAGCTCCTTCGTCTATACCGTGGTCGTCTAGTTTTGAGTGTGAGCGATGTTCAGAGTGGTAAAATATGCCCTTAGCTTTCCGTTAACTCGCAGGTGTTGGCAACCCTGTTCAGTACAGTTTACGAAGGCACTGAGCAGTACGAGTATACACATCACGTAAACGCTAGAATCCTTAAAAGGGCACTAAAGAGAAACAATGAATCGGTTTAGATCGATAAATTGTGCTCTGATAACTCTAATGTCGTTAATTTCCCCATCATAGGTTTATTAATAGTGGAGAAAATCAAGTTCAAAGTTTCATTTCTAAAATTTCGCGCCGAAATCTCCCCGCATGACGTCACAGATTTCAAAGTGTATTTATAGTATTTTGGCACCATTGGCTCAACAAAATTACCCCAAACTTGGTGTGTTAAGTCTATGGCCCCTTCAGAGGACAATGTACTTCATTTTTACCGATTAGGAACTACGTAGTCCATAGTAGGCGCCGTCAAAACATGTGACGTCACAGCTAATGGTGCGGAAACTTCAAGGTGGCGTCACCACCCACGTTTTGTTTTTGCGCATTTTCTCGCTTACTAAACGTCTTCTAGCAGCAAGCATGGTGTTTTTGGTATCGTGAAAGAGTACTTAACTAATACGAGAAAAATCGTTTTGCTCTTTAGTGTCCCTTTAATAAAATTGCCTAGTCAGAAGGCGAAAGAGGCCTGTCTGATTTTTGCATGAAGCCATTGTTTTCTTAAGTTGTGCTTGTGTAACAAAAGGCCTTTTCAATCACACATGATTGGCTGGTGTTCCATTCTGTCTACGGCTGCACATACGTACTTTGCTGTCACTTGTCCATTTTGAGAAGTAATGCCTTTTGTTTATCTTGTTGCATATGTGACGACAGTGTTGACCGTGTAGTGTAGCTGGTGCCAACCATTAACCGAAATGCTAAAAAAGAATTAAGAACGTTGAGCGCAAACCACATAATAGCACCAAAGCTTAAGCATTTTTGCGGATAGTGCTTTTGCTGTGTGTAGTAATTTTACAGTGCAACTTTAAAGCTTTAAAGACAGACTGAGCAAAAGTTCAGCGAAAAGACAAATTGGAACAACTGGGCTCTGAGTTTGAGTTCGTCTTCATCTTGATTGTGCCCCCTCTTCTAAGTGCGTTGTGTAAATACTTTCCCTTTTCTTGGCTTCACAGCGTGTAAATATCCACTCCAATTTTGAGCTAAGAACTGTGTCTTCTTTCTGTGAGCCTGGATTACTTTTGGTTCATCAGTTTGTTGAAGCAGAACACATAGTGCAGAAATGAACACAGTACAAGAAGATGGCATCTTCATGTCCTCTGTTCGTTTCTGCGCTATGTATTCTGCTTAAGCGATTCATCACTTTGTGCCAGCTAGTCAGGTTCAACTTTGAACTGCAGGCCCTGTCAGGAACGCTGCAGATGTTCACCCAAGGCACTGCGGACCTCGTCCTGGACATGTGCTCCGAGTACTGGGACGGCCGGGACCTATGTCCGCTGAGCGACTCCGACCGCAAGCGTATCCTGGACTTCTACCAGCGGTCCAGCCTGACGTCCTACTGCTTGGCGTTTGCCTATGCTCCGCTGCTGCCGTCGCTGCTCCTCAACCCGGCTCTCGAAGGCAGCTACCTCCAACTTCCGCCTGACAGGTGCGCTTGGAGGCTTGTTCGACACGACTCACGTGATGAAGTGAACATCGTGGACCACCACTATGTGGCTTAGCTGTGACACATCATGTCTAGGGTTGCCACCTGCCCAATTTTAGACTGGCCCAGCCAATTTTTTTGTAGACAGTGGGCCGGTTGCTGGTCCGCACCTAAGACCAGCTATCATTGGCCAGTTTTTCGGCCATCATATCGCGATTATTTTTAAAAATTTTTTCATTTTATTAGCGTAAATTCAGCAATTTCAAGAATACTAAATATTTTTCGTCAGTCACAAAATTCTCTCGCAACTTTCAACCAGCTTCTATGTTGCGCCCATAAAAATGCGAACTACCGTATTTACCCGCATAATTTGCGCCCTCGCATAATTTGCGCACCCCTTATATTTAGCCAGCTTTGCTAAAAAAAAAATATTTACTCGCATATTTTGCGCTCCCCGCCCCGCTCGAGCCAGCTCGCCGGCGCGCGCGCACGGGGCGAACTTTGGACGGCCGCGCCGCCGCGCCCCGCGGCCCTCACCGAGCAGGCGAGCGCAGTCATACACAAGACAGGCTGCGAGTGCGAAGTCCCTTCTTCCGATTACTTCGTTCTATTCTCTGGAAACCGCCGAGACCGTACCAACCGTTAATTTGTTCACCGGTTGTCGGAACTGTTCGAGCGTTCTCCCGCCGTGAGAATGCATGCACGCGACACGGCACGGACTACTTTCTGCATCGGAGGCGTGCGAGGGCCAGTCGCGCCAACATTTTCCCGCGCTGACCGTCCTCCTCTGCGTCCGCGCTGCGACGCAGCCTTCGTTGATTTCGGAAGTTTAGGTTTCGCGATCAGCCAGTTGCGTTTTCACTGTTCTCTTGCGCTGAGCTACAATACCTATTCGGCAAAATTCAAGCTCACTGTTATAGAATTTGCCTAAGGAAACGGGAACCGTGCCGCAGAAGAGTTCGCTTTTTAATACAAGACCGGGAAGGAGACCGTTCCGAGGACCGAAGCATGGAAAGTTTCCTGCCATTGGAGAATACCTTTTCAAATATGTGCGAGAGCTTAGGCCCACCGGTATCGTCGTGCCGTGGTACCTCGTTACTCCCAGAATTGTCGCGAAGAGCTTCAACAAGACGCCTCAACGCACTCGACGGAACCAAGGACGACGCGCTTTGGGAAAGCGGTGACAGCGGCCGCGGCGATGATTCTCAGTCGGACTTCTCAACCAGTGATTCTGACTAGACCGCGCATGACCGAATCTGGCTGGTTAAAGTACGTGCTAATTCTGTTAAAAACCCTTCATTTGCGCTATAATTTATTTTCTTCTTTAATGTATTATATCGCGCGTGTTAGGACTATATATTGTGCGTTATTTCAGATGTGCTCGCGAAATCTCCGCGTAATTTGCGCACCCTCTTTTCGGAGCTCCAAATTCGCGAAAAAAAGTGCGCAAATTATGCGAGTAAATACGGTAATTGATCTCTGCAGTTATACCGATCATTTAACTAGAGCAAAAAATGAACATTAGTGGTTACGTGCTTGCATCCCAAGCGTAAATTATCCATCTTCGAAGCAACGAAAATTATGTCAGTGCCTGTTCCAAAAGATTGGAGATCTCACCCTGAGAACGAGCTGGCCCCTGGCCGTGGACGACATGTATTAATAATGATTCCTGGGGCTTTACGTCTCAAATGGACGGCATATATATTTATGTCAACAGAATAGTTGGTTAGCTCCATTTTCTATTCTTTTTTTTTTGTACATGTAGATTATGTTGACTTCGGGCTAGGAAAACAATGTTACAATACACGACATTGCGTGTCAAAGACTGAACATAACATCCTTGTTTTTCAACACGAAAGTGTTTTATTCCTGGTTTCACCACAGCTCCACTGACGTATTTCCGTCACGGATATGACGTTGTAAAATATACTAGGGGTGTGCGAATATTCGAAATTTCGAATATTTTTCGAATAGTGTTTGCTATTCGATTCGATTCGCACTGAAATTTTATTATTCGAACTATTCGAACTTCCCAAAGACAAATGCAGTCAACGTCCGGTTGAAAGTGACCCCTTCAGATTTTCAATATGCTTCACCTCATTACACTCTTGTATTGCGGCAAAGCTGCCTTTCAAGCTCCGCTACGGTCGCAAATGTATTAACTCAAGAAAACGCTGGTTCCAATATGGAGATGAAAGATGTGGCAGAGTTGGGGGCTCAATTAATGCTGTTTTGGACCTGAAATTTGGGCAGGAAGTCCGAAAAATCGGACGCCGAAGCTTTTTAGCATTCAAAATTTCAGATGTTCTTATATATCGACGTCTACGAGGCAGATTTGGAACTCCGGACTTGAAGGAAACACACCCTTGTCCGCCACATCAGTTAGCCTTCCACAGAAGTCGAAAGAGAAGGAGAGGCTGAGGAAATGGCATCTCTGCCTATCACTTGTAAAGTGTTGTCGGCAACACTTTGGTTGTACCAAATCATGTACATAAATACAATTCGGCCTCTACATTGCCTCATTCTTGATAAGAAAGACAACTATGAAGTATGACCCCACCAGCGCTTCATCAACCTTGTGAAAAGAAACACTTTCATGTTGCTATCTCACAAGAACATACTTAGAAATTCTCTGCAACTTTTTCTGTAATTTCACTTTGAATTATTCGAAAAATGTTTGAGAAATATTCGAAAATTATTCGAAATTATTCGATTCGATTCGCACTCAATCTTTATTATTCGAATTCGCTTCGCACCCAAAATTTTGCTATTCGCACAGCTCTAAAATATACACTAGCAGATGGCAAAGAAAAAACTAGAAGAAAAAGCTCTGTTGCCAGGAATCGAACCTACAACCCCTCGCGCCATAGCGCGCGGTGTGAAACCACTCGGCCACAGAGCGTATGTTCTTCAGCTTACTAACGGCGAGCTATTTATATACACCACTTACCGTTGCAGTACTCGGAGCTCAGTGGCTTCAGTGTGTTCTTGTTATCACTAGCGAGATGGCGCGAAAAGCGTGCAGAGGGCGCTTGGTCGTCGCCCTACGCATTGCGATGCGAGCGCGCGTCTACAGGGGGTGTCTCTCGTGCACGTGCGCTTATCTCGTGATGGGGGTGGTTTTTACGTCTTGTGCTTTCACCGCAAGTTTCTGTCGAGGTTACAGAGAGCACGAAGGTGCTTTCTGTAACGTCAACAGGGTCTCTGTAAGGTGTCTCTGTAAGGGTCTCTGTAAGGGTCTCTGTAAGGGTCTCTGTAAGGGTCTCTGTAACGTCTCTGTAAGGTGCTCTCTGAATAAAAAAGGCGAAGACGCCGACCACAAGAGAATAAAAATTTAATGACGTTTCGGCACCCAGAACGGGAGCCTTGTTCACAAAATTTTGTGAACAAGGCTGGTGCCGAAACGTCATTACATTTTTATTCTCTTGTGGTCGGCGTTTTCGTCTTTTTTATTCAAAGAAGTAACAACTGTGACAGTTGTTAGTTCGCACTCGTCCTGTGTATGTTCTTTTCGCGTGTCCTTTCTGCTTTAGAGCGCACTGAAAGTTTTGAGCTGCATGCCGTTCTTCGCGTGACATTACAATTTGTTGCTATAGCATTCATTCCTTCACCCTTGTGGCTAAACAATGCACAATAAGCACTCAACTACCCCTGTGAAGACATGTTTCACTTTAGTGTTATACCGATTCCTGCGAAAGGGGGATCAGCCATGTTTCTTTTTCAACGTAAATTCAATCAATGTATAAGTACCCTCCCCCCCCCCCTTTCCCCAAAGAGCCGGTTTTTTTCTGGTGGTAAGGTGGCAACCCTAACCATGTCACTGTCAGTCATCCTTGTATGTGGCGTGATTGGATAGCACGGTGTCATGTAACACTCGTCCGCGACATTTGGTCTCTCGTGTGAATTCGTTGTAATGACAGTAGCTTACCGCAGAGTAAAAACAGCACCAGGGGGCAAAAACGCACTCAAGGATGGGCAGTACAGACAGCTTGCTGTTGGTTCAGTGAGCTACCCTCTGATATCTTATACCATTTGGTGTGCACGCGCACCATCACATCACCACAGTGCAAGGGAGAGACCGTGATGTGAAGTTTGCACACATGAAAATGCATGTTGCGTAGAACTGTCACCGATACAAATGTTGGCCGATAAAAGAATGCCTCCGAAGCCAACGAAGCTGTACAGCCTCTGCTGCTCCTGCCTTGAATCTTTGTCTCAAGTCATGGTTCAAAGTTGCATGGAGATACTAATGGTGCACTGCGCAACCAAATGTGTGTGCTCGTCTTTTTTTTTTCTATTAATTTTCAGGAATATCCTAATCCAACTTGATGGGAGTTTCACAGGTGTTTTCACATGGCAGTAGAGACCAGCATGCCAGAAGGAGGGAGCGGTTCAACCGCTCCATCACTACGCCTCCCAGTTCCAACGGACTGCACCTACAACTTGTGCTCTCGCTCTGTGCAGCAGTCACCTGTTCCGTTCCTCTGGCAAGAAGGTGGGCGGGGCGGCGCTGACGCTGGGCGTCGCTTCGGACGACAAGACACAGAGCCACCACCTGAGCACAGACTCGGTGAGCCACGAGGAGGAGACGATGGCGATGGACGCGGCCGGCCGGGAGCAGGCCCTGGAGGCCACCGTGGAGCGGCTCAGGAACCAGGTGTTCATCGGCATGGTCACCATGCAGTACCAGGCCTGCCCGGTCAGTGCGCTCCTCGAGTCTTCTTGAACGATCACGCACACTCGTCCTTTGAAGGTTTCTTGAAAGGTGCTTGTCTTAGCAACTGCATAGTAAGGAACAGCGCGAAATAAAAATGATATACAAAAGGAAGAACAGCGCAGGACGAGCACTGTCTTTCGACTGAAACATTTATTGCGCAAAACCTTGCCTAAATAACATCGGCCACTTACCACATGCACTTGCACGTGGCATGCAGCCAGTGTTATTTAGGCATGATTTTGCGCAATAAGTTTTTAAGTTGACAGTCAGCACTCGTCCCGTGTTGATCTTCTTTTTGTCTATCGTTTTTATTTCGCGCTGTTCATTACTGTGCACCCATACCAACTAGCGGTGCTTACCACTCTTTTGACCTTAGCAACCGATTTTCCGTAGAGTATCAGTGTTCTCTGTGTGATTGGTTTTCCAAGAGGCAAAGCACATGTTGTTTTGTTGTTGCGGTCACTGGTAGGGTCACCCTATTTAATAGCGGTGCGATCATTACCAAGCGTTACCAGGCCTTCCTGATCAGCTCACTTGCCAATCTTCTCAAACATGAATTTACTTTGCTCAAAACCCTTCTCGAGTAGTGCGTATCGCAGGAAACTGTTTTTCAAAGCGGATGAACTCATATGTTGATATTCACCAGTAATGTTCTTCAGAGATATGTAAACTATAATTTCACATTTATGTGCACCCATTGTCTACGTGAAGACAGTGAACTGAAAGGGCATCTCTCAGTGAATGGCTCATTAAAGTTATCACCAAACAGCAAAGCTGAATAGCAGCTTAACATTAAGGTAAGCTGGGCAAGCTGGCCTTAACCAGTCTATGATGACAATTAATGCACTATATGAACCAGGGATGAGACTGAAAATGTCGTCGTCATCTTCTCTTTAGGTTTTGTCCCTGGTTCAGTTGGTATACTAATCTCCGTCTCGAATTAATAGAAGTTACCCTTAGAGTTGGAAGTAAGCTACTTTTGACTCAACAGTGTTGAAAAGGTTCGATATAAGTGCCTCGGTGAGAAAAATGTGAACTATCTTATATAATAGGCTGTAATGACCTGCCAAGCAGGTTGCAAATTCAGCACTAACAATAATAATATCTGGGGTTTAACATCCCAAAACCACGCAAATTCAGCACTGAATCTGCATTTAAGAACAAACAGCACATGCTCAGAATGATAAGACGCATCTGAGACTTAAACGATACAGTAGTTCTGTCATTAAGGAAAGCTCCCTGGTCTGAACGGTCGACACCGAGTCCAGATCGGTACCATTCTTATAGCAGACGACACTGGCTTTGTATAGTTTGCGCTAGATTAGATTTTATTATATGAGGCTCGTTGCTCTGAATGATGGAGTTCTGTTGCAGTTCGGAAGCTGCTTTTGAAAAGGACTTCTCATCCATCTGTTCCTCTGTGTTTATTGTCTGTGTAATGTCATTGTTATTTGCTCTGAGACACCTGTAATCCATGCTTTTCGTGCAGGACTTCGTGAAACTTGTGGAGCAGCTCGAAGATGCCTGCATTCGATTTGTTCATTTCTCCAAGGAGAACGAGCTGCGCAGTCGGGTAGGTTGCATGATCGCTTTTGTCGAGACTCATGTTGTTGTTGTCGTTGTTGTTGTTGTTGTTGTATTGCCTCCATAACTGAGTAGCTGAGCAATGCATGCAAGACAAAAAAGCTCTATGTTTGGTACCCATCAGCAGCAAGTTTCCTTTTCTGCCATTTTCATTTCTTTAATTCAGAATATAGAATGTATCACGAAATTTTTGCTTACGTTCTTAGTCACTTCTACAGTTCCGCGTAAAAGTACAGAGAAACGGCGGAGAAAAGCGATGAACACAGAGAAAGTACTATGCCATTTCCTTGTGCCATGAATAATCAACAAACATAACTGGACACATTGCTCGATGTAAAAGAACCTCTCATTTCTCTTAGCATCACTGTTGCTATTATTCACTTGTCGTTAACAATTAAGCACCTCCTCGTTTCTCCCGATGCTTCGCCTTCGCTTGATAGAGTGAGCTTAGCTCAGTGTTCAGCTCTTTCACTACACTTGCTGCCTTCAGTTTTGTCCTTTCAGAAGTTGTTGCAGCTGAGCATTGTCGCATTTCTGTTCTCAATTATTGCCACAGGGCTTCTCTGAGAAGATGGGCCTCGAATCGGGCTGGAACTGCCACGTCTCCTTGCTCAGCGACAGGCATAGGTGAGAACTACGTACTGGGTGTTTCACAATGTCATCTGTAGATTATTAGCATGTACAGTTGCACGTACAGTAAAACCTCGTTAATTCGAACTCGGTTATTTCGAAATCCCGCATAATTCGAAGGGTTTCTGTGGTCCCGTATTTCGCAATGTAAATCTGAGTGGATAATTTGAAGCTGCGGTCAACGCCAGCCCGGTTAATTCGAAAACTTTGGGCACCATGTGCCAATTCCCAATCCCGATTTCGCCGCAAATCCGCGGAAGCGACGGCCCTTAGGAGCCACAGGGCAGTGCAGTGTAGCGATATTAATGGGTGACAGTTGAAGCAACCCAGCCTCGCTGCAGCTAGCGCAAAAAAACAAACAAAAAAAAACAGAAAACATGGTCTCGTGGTCAGCTAAAAACGTGCACCTGCGGAAAAGAAGACGTGCTTCACTGCAGCACAGCGGTGACATGCGGGCAGCATGTCCCATGCTTCTCGCAACGTCAGCGCGTCATGATTTACCCATTCTTTTTGGGATAAGAAAAGATAATAAAGGACGGTCTGACGGAATTCATGATGTATGCGAACCTTCGATTGGCGGTTGCTTCGGCAATTTCCGCACTTGCACTGCCGGCGGAGTTCTTGCCTGTAACGCCTACTTCGAAAACTCAATAAAAACTCCAATGATCATGTTTTCCAGCCAGAACACATTGCGAATTCCGTCACACTGGCCATTATTATATTCTTTATTTACCTGAAAGAATGGGCGAATGGTCGCATCATCACGCGCTGAGGCTGCGAGGAGCAGGTGACGTGCTGCCCACGTGTCACCACTGTGCTGCAGTGAAGCACGCCTTTTCCGCAGGCACGCATTTCAGCTGACCACGAGACTTCTTTTCTTTTTTTTTTTTTTTTTGCGCTGATAGCAGCGAGGCCTGCCGTTTTCCCGAGTTCTCGGCAAAAATGGGACCAGGTATTGCTGGAAAACAACCCTTGGAGCCGCAAACTAGTAGGCCAAACGACCACCTCTGATTACTTTCAGTAATTCAACGTTCCTTGCATCCCGCTTTTTGTATGTTTCGTTAATTCGAAAACCCGCTTAATTCGAAAGTTTTTCACAGTCCCAGTGACTTGGAATTAACGAGGTTTTACTGTACTTGAAATATAAAACAGCATTTGATTGTCCAAAGTTAACAAATGCCAGTCACTGAGAGTGAACAGCTGTTAATGCTACTCTCTGCACGAAAGAAACTTTAGTTGTGTTCTTCCTGCAACACCTTTTTTTTTCCCCACTGTAGGAAATGATGATTATCATATTTCTGATGCCACTATGCCTGCGTATACAATAGCATGAGATGCAAACACTCGGGAAAAATAAAGTCGCTCTCAAACCTGAGACTATCTTCTCTAAAAATTGGTGGATCCAGCAAACAGTGTTGACAAGGTGCAAATGCATGCTAATAATATGCTCTTATAAACGCTGATACACATTACACTAAACCTGTGTATGCATAAGTGACGACCATATGTCCAAATAGGCGAGTTAAAATTTGCATCGTGTGTCTTGTCTTTACCTATCATCTATTGCCTTCTAAGCGCAGTCCCGTTTTTGTCATGCTAAGTAAATTCGACCGAATAGGCCTATTGATGTGTACCTAACAGATGAGGAGTCTCTGTCAGGCCTTGGTGGCTTTTGCATGTCACTCCCTTTCCGATAACCCATACAAAAAAAATAAATCTTTATTTCTAAGTGAGGCTTGCATTAGCTATTTATGCATCATCTCGCATAACATATTGTTTCATACCAGTATTTTGCTGAGATGGCTTTTGCTATGACAAACATTCAAGCTGCAGTCTCTGAATGCCACCATGTTTCGCAAAGGCAAAAAAAATGTTTGTTTCAGGACCGACAGCAATGCATCGACGTGTCATCAGTCACAGGTGTCGGCGAGGAGCGTGACGTCCGTGCCGTCGAGCAACGTGGCTGTTGTGGCGGTTGACCCCCACGGAGTCAGCATCGTGGACGGCAAGGCAACGAACGTATGTTGCATTACATTTGTACATCGTCATAAAGAAAACTGGTTGACATATTAATCGTTGGATTGTAATTGAATGAAGACAGCATTGGTGTTGTACATAACAGCAGGTAGCCAACATTAGCCTGGCAATGGCACAGACTATACTACTACACACGCTATTACCATATTTACTGATCACTACCTTATTTCTGGCCGTGCTAGATAATTACCATTCTCTACTTTAGGCTGTACATAATTACCGTCGTAGTGCAATCCCGGCTGTATTCAATTACCACCGTACCGCATTCCCAGCCGTACTCAATTACACTCAAACCTCGATATAACGAACATGGATAAACGAATTATCGGTTATAACAAAGTAAATGAAGAATAGTCTTGTCGTATATACAGTGTTACAAATAAACGTTTATAACGAATTTTCGGATATAACGAATTTATTTTCATGGCAGATGTGACTGTTTTAAATGAGGTTTGAGTGTACCGCCGTAGCGCATTTCCGGCTGTACAGTTTCCAAAGACAATATTGGTGTTATAACAGTAGACAGCCAACGTCAGCAGACATTAGCCAGCTGACCGCTACTGGCAATGACCGGCACTGGTATTGTGCAACTAAGTACATTAATTGAATGCTGCCAGAAATTATCAAAGACATCATGGACGTCACTATACTCCATTACAGAGAGTGGACAGAAGAGGCCAAGGAAGACATTGTTATCAATAGGAATGTGAATTTAGAATGTTACGCTTATTGTCGTTGACATTACATTTATTGCTGTTGTCATAATATTCTAGTTGAACATTTTTGTGTAATTTTATTGAATATTCAATTTTTCTTCTTTCTATTGTATTGAGTGTTTTTTCATTTCGGTCTGTAATAAGCCCCTTCCCTATGTAGTGTGCAAACACTAAGGGTAAAATAAAGCAATGATTAAATAAAAATTGTAAAATTCAAGACATAAGTTGCTCCTTTCGGCAAATTGTAGCCCGAAGTGTGTTTTGGTTCTTGCCTCATTTGCAAGAGCCTAATTTTAAAGCAGTAGTACCTGTATGACATTTTCACGAACACTACCTTAACACTGCTGTTAGCAGGTGCCACATAGGTGACACTTAATACTATCAAAGACATTCTATTACTTAAAGATGTTTATAAGCAATGAAAAGTGAGATATTAGGCAGGTAAAAACTGCCATGAGTTTATTAACGTACCAGTTCAACTTTCTTTCTGCCTGTGGTCAAAGAGTTGCACCGTTTCGGCACGCAGGCTCCACCACGCAGCATCAGTGCCCCCAACCTGGTGCACTCCGAGCTGATCGGCAGTCGCTACGGTGATTCGCCGCAGTCTCGGTGAGTTCGACCAATCTCGGTAAGCTGCGTGTCTTTGTTTGGTGTGGAAGTTGGCAATGTATTTCTTCCTGCAGGCAGCTAGGCTCTCATCTGGAATTTCTTGTAATACATTCATCTGGTCAATGCAACTTTAATGAAAACCAGCAGATAACGAAGCCAAGGAAAGTGTAGGGGACATTAATTGTACTGTTTTAAGTGTAGTGTAGTAATTGTGATATAACTCCAACCTTGATATAACAAACACAGATATAACGAATTATCGGTTATAACAAACTAAATGAAGAATAGTCTTGTCATAGATACAGTGCTAGAAATAAACGTTTATAACGAATTTTCGGATATAACAAAGTTATTTTTGTGGCAGATGTGACTGTTATAATGAGGTTTGAGTGTAGATGGGAAAAATGTAAAGTGGACAAAAAGACAACTTGCCGGTTTGGTCCCTGCCGCTGGCAGGGACCAAACCTGCCGGCGGCAGGCTTTTCGGGACTTTGTGACCACCACCACCAACACCACCACACGCACGGCACGATAATTTTTTCACCAGAAAAATGGCTGGCAACTAATCGTTACTCCATCAAATTGTAGCAAGCAAGTTTTATGCCAGCATATGGCCTGCAACTGAAGCTCTTCATCTTCAACAACTTCCACAATGTTTGAGTTGTGTGACGTTGCCCGAAGTCTAAACGAAGCTCCTGAGTGCCGCATCTGCTGTAGATGAAACCGTGGGCCGCTAAAGACACGATCATGGCGTCCACACAGTTCTGAAGCATGCACGTGGCCTACGCCCAGAGTCGAAGCAAAACTGTTGAGCACCGCATCTGCTGTCTAGCGTCTGCTGCTGTGTAAACCTGGCTTGCTAATGCACAATCATGGATGGAAACTATGCAGTTCTGAAGGCACATAGCAAAAATGAAACTATTACTTGTAGTTTTGACCCGTCGCTATCAACGCAATCACAGATAGCGTCCACGCAGTTCGTATGCGTGTTTTCGTTTTCGCTCAGCAAAAATGAAAACAAAACAAATTTGCTGCAGCCGCTGAAGCCTTGGTCGCCAACAACGCGTTTATGGAAAAATTGTGGATGGCAACCACGCCTTGCTGAAGGCCTGTGGCCATTTCTGTTGTTTGTGAACGCCGTTTTCACTCCTTTGTGTCGCACATTTGCGGCGCTTTGTGGTTGGCACACTCCAAGGATCGTCTGAATCAACCAGTTTGCAGCCAAATGTGACCGAATTAACGAGAGTTTGATGTCATTAAACAATACATGTGCCTGCCGGGACCTGAGAACACATCCGAATTATCCGGTTTTCTGAATTAACGGGGGTCGAATTAACGAGCTTTTACTGTACTGCAGTCATTCAGCCACCACAAGTGTAGTACATACTATATGTCGATTTGTCTTACCTTGGTGCTTTTTGGCTTTGCAAGATCCTGTGGCTTTGTAATCGACATTATGCTTTAAGCTCCTAAAACTTCGACAAGTCGTACATTTCTGAATGCATAAATGCAGCAAATGCGTGCGTGCATGACCATTGTGAATTGCTGCATTATGACGCAATAATTTAGTCAGAAATTAGTGAATTTGTAAAGCTGTGACGCAGCTTGGCAGCTTGAAGCCAGGCCTACACGTTTAGGTAAATCCGCGTGCTACTCATCATTTTCATGCCTGTTGAGTCTAGCGCCAGATTCTGATGTAGTGGTGATTTTTGTGCCAGTACCTCCACAAGGCATTCTAGTCTCTCAGCTTCAGTAATGATGCATGCAACGGGGTTTCGGTGGAATGGCTGGAGCCATTGCTTTTCTACGGGCAGGGGATATTTCCTCCGTGATATTTCTGTACACTGATGACTGCTTTCAGCTTTAGTCTTATTATTCAGTGAATATACAGTGAGTTATTACAGATCATATAAAGACAGTAGACCCAAAATCAGATTGCAATGAGACCCTATGTTAACGCAGTCAACCCTCCTTGAAAGGAAGTCACATAGCCGTGTTACATCATACAGTATATAATAAACATTTATTTGTTGCACTGTAACAGGAAAAAGGCGAATTGATTCATTTCCTTCATTACAGTATATATTTGATGATCGGTTGTTCATCAAGGTGTGACTGTGTGTGAAGCAAGAAGGGAAAGCTACCAAGAAACATGGGCAAAAGGCAACACAAAAGAAAACAAAAGATCAGCGCATTCAAACAGCATACAATTCTCACATAATGGAGCTCATCAATTTAGGGCTAATTGGTCCACATCATTTTATTTCCATCGTCCTCTATGTCAGATCAGCATAATATTGGTCCATGCACTTACATCACAGCCAATCACCCCTAGCAGTCACATTTGTAGCAACACAATTGCATGTACCAGTTACATATAAGGGGAGGGGAGGCCACACTTTAAAACATCTTAAAATTTTTTGATCGATTTTGATGAAACTTGCTGAGTTTGTGTATATTTGTGTGTTGATTTCAAATATGCAATTATTTTTGTCAGTACAAAATGTGGTTTCTAAAATATCAAACATTTTTATGCGTACACGGATTTTTTCTACACTAGAGAGTTACCTAAATAGACTGGGCGTGCAAACACAGACACAAGAAAGAATTCAAGACACTACAAATGCGGCGTTTGTGGTCTCCTGACTTCTTTCTTGTGTCCCTGTTTGCACAACCAGTCTTTTTAGAATGAATACTTACCAACTAGCTCAGCTCTTTGTTATTCTAGAGAGTTACAAAGTAAATCGCATATCACAATAATCTGCAATAAAAATTATATGAAAACAAGACCGGATGTTTTGAACTGATTCAAACAAATGTCATGGTATGCTGAACATTCATGAAAAGGTCAAAATCAAGCTGGGATCATCTCACTTTCCCAGTACAAGTGTCAACAGGACTGGGAACAATGCGGAAGGCACCGTGAGTGGCGACGAGTCGACCCGCTGTGGACCCACGGTGACTCGGCGTGCCCTTCACCGAGCAGTGCCACCGAGAGCAGCACCGATAGGGGAGCACCGGTTGCCTTCGACATCTCCAATCGGGTTAGCAGGTTTCTAGTTTCTTCTTCGTGCGAAGGGCAATGAGTGAACATGTACGGCGAGAGAAGCGAGGCTACGAGGAGGCGAATGCCAGCTATTAATAATGATGCCAGTGAAACCAATTCTGATGCACGCATCTTGAGCGTCCGATTATTTTAAACAAGTTCAGCAGTGGCATTGCGGTAAACTTGAGCAGAATGCATTACTATCACTACCTTTAATTACCTTAAAAAAATTACTTCAATATTCAACATTGGTCGCAGTAGTCAACGTTAGACATTGGTCACAGACAGTGCTCTTATTGTGTGAGTAAATAATTGCGTGAGTGGTGTGAGTAAATTGTGTGAGTTGTGGGGGCCAACAACGTTTGGCTTCACACAAATTCAGACTCTTTCTTTTCTTCTTCATTCCTCTTGATTCACTGAAATGTTTTGTTTTCCAAAGCCCTTTAGAAAAGGCAGTTTAGAATGTAGAATGATTTATTTGCAAAATAAATTTTGATACAAGTACGGGTTGTGAGGCAATAGTTGATGTTCACTTCCCTTTAAAACGGGAGCGGGTGCAACTCAGATGGCAACAACAATTGGGGGGGGAGGGGGGTTGTTTGTGGCAGTGTACTCAGTGAGGCACACAAAATAAGTCTCTGCAGTGCTTGAAATTTCACATTCACTTGCACAAAGTTGATTTCAGCAGTATGCTACTTCGTTAGAATGAATTCAGTCAGTGATTGTGGTTATTAAAGTTTTCAGCCATGGGGGATTTTGACCTTCTGTGGGCTGAGGTTCCTGCCCCATCCTCCTCTCTCCTGTAACTGACAGCTGTGGTTGACGATTGAATCTATAAGGATTTAGTTCGTCCTGAGGAAGGGCTTATCTTGTAATAAACTGCACAGCAGGACAGGACACTAAGAAAGAAGAGACACACATGTCCTGTGCGCAGTTTGTGAGAAGATGATCCCGTACCAACTCGCCCACCTGTCAACACTAGTGAGGGAGAGCTGTGGATTGTGTGATAGCTGTTGCTGCCACACACTTCTCGGATGCAGGCCAAGCTGCCTCGGGGCATCGAGAACATCCGGCCGCACATCGAGCACGTGGACAACGTGCCCCTGCTGGTGTCCCTGTTCACGGACTGCACCCCCGAGGCCACCCTGGAGATGGTGCGCATCATGCAAGAGTACGGCGAGGTGGTCGGGTGCATCGGCAGTGCAGCCAGCCTCTACAACCTGCCCGTCTTCCTGCAGGCCGACTGCAGGTCAGCGAATGGGAGTTGCAGTGGACCGTGTAATAGACCGGGCCGGCAGATCTAGCAGAGTGTTTAGGTTTGATGCTCCGCTCTGCAGCTAAGTGAAGCGGGAGCACGAATGCGCGTGTACGCTCCGCTAAGTCCACAAGTGGGCTGGCGGAACGAGGCCCACGCTCTGCTTACAGGCAGCCTAAGCAGAGCACAGAGTATCGCTGCTGTCCCACCTAGCGAGGGTGTCGATGCATGCGCCCTCCCTCACGTGTGTGTTCACTCCTCGCATATTCCAAGATGGCTGCCTCCAGTGCCCACTGTGCTTTCCACATGCACGGCGGCTTCACGTTCACCTGCACAGTGCAAGCCACAAAAGCACTTTCGCATAGACAAACATTTGTGCTTACTTCGAATCGCTGAATTAAGAAAGTGATGCAAAGCAAACAATACGGGTGATGAAGAACATCACTGGCACGTTAACGTCCAAACGAATTTTATTGGATCTGGAATGCGACTTCACTGACTATTGCGTGGCTATCTCAAGTCTCACTTTATTTTTCATTCGCTGAATGGACCGGCAATGCATTGTAAGCACATGTCTGAATGCTTCGTGAACAAGTGAGTTATGCTTGTATGTGTTTGATTTACTTTGTGAAAGTGACACAATGGTTTTTGTCGTTTGTTTCACGAGGCTGAACTTGGCCAGAGGGCAGTGCAACTGCAAAGGTCCGCTTGGCATTGGAACATGCATAACTAAAACGAGAAATTGGCCGCTGCTCCGCTGTAGTTCAGCGGACCAACCCAAAGCGAAAGTGGGCCATAATAGTGCCAAACTAAAACACTCTAGTGACAGTTTAGCGCCTTCAGTACGCTAGTACACGGCTGGGTAATTTGCTTTTAGCTTGTTTCAAAATTAACTCAGAAGCGAATATGTAAAACAATTGACCTGGATATGATGGCCGACATGTAGGTACGAATGGAAGTAGTTTAGGTGTGTTATCATCATCAGCTTTTGCTTAATTTGGCAACAGTTATGTCTGCACCATTGTATCGTCACAGACAGCGAAAAGTGCCTGTAGCATGTCTGTTGAATGTCACAAGTTGTCACGAGAGTCTAGGGCACTGCTTCAGCATGCGAGCCAATGACATCGTTTTACGACTTCAGCTGTAAATTTCAGCCTATCGAAACGGTTTTCACGACAAGGAAACTGAGGAGATGGCTACTTTCTGCACGTACATGGAGGACCAGCCTATAGCACCTGATATTTAAACAAAAAAAAATGTTTTTCATGCTGGTAACGCCCGATTTGGTAATCAGAACCGGCCTGATGAGCAGTTATGTCTGCAAATGGTCTTTGTGCTTAGCGTTGCGCTGTTGGGTTGTACGGAGGCATTAACTAGTAAAAGCTTTGTGGTATGCACTGTAGAATGTACTCAGCAGTCAGTGCATTCCTCAGGCACACCTCACTACGCCGAATCGCGTACCATGGATAACGGTGCAGGTTATTATAAAATCAGCACTAACATGTAAAGCCATTCGTTATTGCTCTTTCTGGAGTGACTTTCATTGCGTGATTGTGAATCCTTATAAACATTTTTTTTTTTTGCCTGATTATTTTCTCTATTTTGGCCCGACATAATATTTACCCTGCCATATGCCAGTCGTTCAAAATAAGCCCTGTTCTGCTGTTCATCTTCTGCCGTGTTGAGCAAAATTTCGTTCTTTTTCTTTTCTTTTTTATCTTTTTTTTTCTTTTTCAATGGATTCAGCATAGCTCTGGAACCACTGGCCCCGCAGTTGTGCGCGCGGCAGCTCGCACCATCGCCACTGCCGTCGGCCAGGGTGTCAATGACTCCTCGGGCCCTGGCCCACACCCTTGGTTCGTTGCCCTGTGTGCTGAGCAGTCCGCGTGAGAAGAGCCTCAGCCTGTATCATCTCATCTGGGAGGTGGGCCTTTGATCTGCACCACACTTTAACGTCACGACAGTATGTAATGTGACAGGAAGAGTAGACGTAGGCGATACCAACAGTGGACTACAACAGGCATTACTCGACGGAGTTTTGTGGTGTTTTTTTTTGTTTTTTTTTCAGCACAAAACTGACGAGGACGAAAGACCCGAGAAACAAAGAGACACAGATGAGCGCAGGTCGTTTCTCGGTCTTTCATCCTCCTCTGTTTCGCACTGAAAATAACTTGCTCAAGATCATAAACTAACTCACACCAGGGCCTTGCTGAGGTCGTAATACTTGATGCTTTACCACCCAAAGCAGAAATCGGCAAGCCCTCATTATGACCATGTCAGCACAGGCAGCCTGCTTCATTATAAGCAGTACTTCGTCACATGGGGAGAAGTTCTAAAAAAAGCCCATATCGCCCTCGCTTAGGTGGACCCACTCCAGCACCTTGGTCTTAAGGTGCTGGTATGGCGTAGTGCCCGAGGGGTTAGAGAGGACGTCCGAGAGCTCACTGGCAACATAAGGAGGAAGGGCTGAGGCGACATGGTAGTAGCGCGTCGTTTCCGAGACGATGCGGTACAAGCCCTTTAAGAGCATAACATGCGTTTCAGCATTGTGGGAGTTTGTAAGACGTATACTTATCATGCTGCTTTGCATTTGTTGCATGCTTATATTGGCAGAACGAAAGAAGGATAGTGGATCAAGGTGTTGTTTCCTTTGTTATGTACAACATAAGAAAACCAACAGGCAGTGAATCCAAGGAAAGTGTAGAGGACATTACTTGGAGTCTTTAATTGTGGTGTAGTAATTATGATATCAGTGTCAAGAAATTAAAGTAGACAAAAAGACAAGTTATATTGCCAAGTCACATTGCAGATTTGCTCCGTTATATATAAACACATTTACAGCAGAGCTGTTAAGCTTTTCGTTATGCCTTGTGGTGTCACCAGAAAACTATCGTCATGAGCGGCCTCTACCTTATAATGGCATCTCGTATCACCTAGCACCGGGAACAGCTACCCGGCACCGTGCTGTCCTGCTGTGCTTATTTGTCCAGCGTGGGATGAAATGAAGACCATGCTATTTAAGACATTGCTAACTAATACCACATTAATTAAGACCTTGCTAATTTAGGGCTTTGCTAATTAAGAGTACACTACTTAAGATCTTGCTAATTAAGACAATACTTGTTAAGGCATTGCTCATTAAAAGCAGGCTATTTAAGATCTAGCTAATTAAGTTCTTGCCAAATGAGATCTTGCTAATTAAAACTTTGCTTTCTCGATTGCGCCTGCCCCACTTTTCCTTCAGTCTTGGCACCACTAGTTCAAAGCTGCCTTTATTTTATAATTTATGTTCATTATACCACAGTTCAACTGTGCAATCCAGTCGTAACATTTAATGGTTTTCGTAGCTATTGTTAGTATATGCATATTCCCGCGGTGTCGCTCGTTCTTTACACCGATGGTAATGGCGGCGATGCCTGCAGGCACGCCACTTCAGCCAAGCAGTGCGCAGTGCCATGCAGTTCCTACTCTGCTGCTGCCTGAGCCTGGCCCTGGTTCAGACGCTGGCTGCGCTGGTGGCGTTGCCACCCGCACTCTCGCCCGCGCAGCTGCTGTGGCTGCTGGGGGCGCTGCTGCCCGCGCTTGCACTTGCACTCGTGTTCGGCAGCAGCGCCCACGACAATCCGCGGGTCATGACCACAGCGACGGGCAAGAGTCACCCGCGTGTCAACCGTCAGGTGCGTTTCTGAATCGCGGACAAAGCTTACGTTGGCCTCTCTGCCTTTCTTTCATTCCCTTTTTCTCTCTTAAATCTGTGAGGTTATTGTCACAATGTGCTTTGAATAGCAAAGCTACGTACAGTTGCATCTCTTTATAACGACTCTGTATATTGTCACATCTATTTTTCTTTAACCTTTATGGCATCAGAACTGTCAATTGGGCGAGTTGGTATACTTCCATCTGGAACGAATATTAGCGCGACAAAAACGAGGACGCTGTAGTCTGTCTTTTCTATTCTCATCCTCGTTTTTGTTGCGCTAATATTCGTTCGAGATGGAACCTTTATGGCACTGACTGTGTCTGATCTAGTGGTCACTGTTATCAAGTTATCGCTCGGCACACTGTATCCAGAATGTGCACTCAACGAACAAAGACGAAAAAAGAAACGACGCAGACACAGCACGTCGTTCTTTTCCGTCCTTGTTCTTCTAGTGCATTAAAGAAAGTCAACATGAACTACCAACATGCCCATGCATATGCGCTTTCATGTATCCAGAATTTCTTTAATGCTGTCACTCATTTCCTAGTGAAGAGACTTGCATAATCAGACTGCCTGCATGATGCATGTAGTGTAGCAAGCTGGATAGTCGAGCTTGTCGTTGTATGGGCTTTTGGCATGCGTTCATTCTGTGGTTGTTTCATGGTTTTTAGGATTAACTCACAGTCATCTTTCTCATTACCTTTGGTTGGCTGCGTATGGGTGGTCCTCAGTTGTGCACATGTTGTGAAGCTTGTTTGGTGGGAATATGTAAAGCCTGTTCAGCATAATGTTCAGTGGCAGGTATCATTGCACATTGTCGATGTGCGTTAGCGCCAGTGACTTAAGTACTCTAGAATATGCAGCTATGCATCTGCAGATTGCGTGCGAACTTGACCTGTGAGTTCAGGTTCGATGACAGTGCTCACAGCTCTCCTTCTAATGAGTGCAGCTCAGATATCTGGGCACATGTTTGCCCATTGAAGAGCGCAACCCCGAACTCGCACTTACGACAGTGTACAATTCTTCACTGTTCAGGTGTTGCGACAGTGCGCCGCACTTATGGGTATACCAATCACTAGGTGAAATTTGCTAGATTCACATACGTTTAAGAACACCTGAAAAACGCTCGTCAGCGCTTTACAGATATGCCTAACTCACTAGCACAGTTTATGAGCTTGTTGGTACGTAATAACACAGCAGTAGTATTAATTAAGATGCACACAGCACTTACATTGTCTTGCCCCTTCTGACTATGTTCTAATATACTATTGCTCTTCATATAGCCTTCTACATCAGACATGATCACTTTGTTCACACAAGGCAGGCTTCTCCGCAGCGTACTGGCAGTTGGAGGCAGCAGGACAGGTGCAACCCACATTCACTTTCAAACATACACATTATTTTTGCTTCAGAGGTGCCGGTGAGTGTCATCCATCAATTTCTACATATTGTCCAAATGGACACATAAATGAAAAATGAATGAGGGCAAGCCCTGTACTTTTGTACTTTTGTGTAAGGTGCCTTTTTTTAGATCATTTATTTTTTTATGTTTGTTTCGTTTCTCTTTGACACAAAAGGTGGTGCTGTTCTTCATCTGCTGCTACTGTGCCAAGTTCTGCCCATCCGTGCTAGTCACACTGGCTTGCTTCGCCTTGGCGCTCGCCCATTCCTGCCAGACAAGCGGCTTCACCCCATGCTGGCCATTCTTCTCTCATGGAGGGTGAGCATTCATTCATTCATTCATTCATTCATTCGTTCATTCACTCATTCATTCATTCATTCATTCAGCCTAAGGTGGAGGTTGCAGGCTCAGCTCCCACCATCTGCAAGTTGTTTCCTTTGCTTTCAGATCCTTTTATGTGACAATTTTTATACATAAGTTAAGAACCTACGAATAAACTTCCCCTGTGCTTTCTTGCTTCATTTATCTGTTGATGCATACTTCATACTTGTGTTAATTGAATACTTTTACCATGTGTAATAATATTTGTCACACACAACCAAATGAATCGAACAGACAATTAAACATATTGGAGTGGTACACCGTCAACAGGCAACCAAGATGTCCCACCTCTCGACATGAGCCTTTTCAAAAAAATTCCCCATATATTGTTATGAGACTATATTCATTACATGGTCAGTTTTTCAGTAAAAAAGATTATAGATATACCTGAATGCATACAATAATTTCACGTATACATTTTCTTGGTGTTGATATTTGGCTACATCTTTGAAAAACGTACCGTTGTATGCTTTTCTTGGCTACAGCTACAGTCTGCAATTAAATTTAACATTTTCTCATGTCCCTCATCCTGTAAATTTATGTTGTTGTCCAGTGTACATGCTATTTTATTAGTACTATGCGGTTTGTATTCCTTTTGCACAAGTTCTTGCAGCGAAACAGTGTTTCACTACGTCCCACCGACTAAACCCATATGAAGCCATTACAGTTCTGCAAATGTGAGCGAGCTTGGCTTGGCTTGGCTTGTTCCATCTGTCCATAACCCACCGCAGGTCATCCGAGGAAGCAACGGGCACTCCAGCCGTGTCCTGGGTCTCTGGTCTGGCCCTGTGCCAAAATGTCGCTGCCTTCTTTCTAGTCCTGTACTTCGGTGAGCATTGTTTGGTTGACTTCGCACGACCGTAAAGGCATCCACACCCAGGGTTGCCATAGGGTGGATTTGAAAAGGAGCCAGATTTTAAGCAAAAAGTAGCCAAGGTAGCCATACCACTTGATTTTTTTGCCAAGTTTGTACCCACATAGAGAAGAAGTGCTATTATGAGCAGCATTTTATCATTGATCGATTAATAATTCAGACCGCTTTAAATAAGCAAGACCATAGAAATAAGAGCGCATTTTTTTCCCTCTTGCTTGGCGTTCAAGCCACAGATAAGCTGCAAAATAACTGTATAAATTATAACGAATTCAGTGCGCCTGCATATGGTTTATACAGAATAGATAAAGTTCTTGCCAGGTACAGAGTAATCTTGGAACATTCCAGCAACATATCAGTAGGGCATTAAACGTCAAAGCATTTGAAGCCGCAGACTACATTTGAGTATGTAGTAGATTAGGAAAAGTAACGCAAAAGACACAAAGAGACAACGAAGCTATTGAGCTACGAAGCGGTACTGACAACTGTTCATTTAATGAGACAACGCCGATCTTATGTAGATATACCCGTGTGCACCAGAAAACAACAACCTCAATGAGGGTGCGGAAAAGATAGACAAACGCCTGGAGACAGCAGAGGCGGAGTGAACATAAGCATTTCTCGGCAAGAAACAGAACTTCATTCTGAGTAACAGAGACCGACGGCGAGTTAACACAGTCATCATTCTTGAAGCTTCGCATATTTAATAGCCCCTGGCTCTACAATCTCTCCTTCCAACCAACCATTTTTCCTGCCGATAATCTCAGCCTCAGATAACCTAGGAGAGCAGCCCCTGCAGCTACGGCAGAGAATTAGTAGGGATGCATATAAATAAATACCTCCAACTTCAGAGAGTGACAATATGGTTGAAGATTT
>NC_051182.1:127516055-127561346 GCF_013339695.2 Rhipicephalus sanguineus
TCCGACGCGCGATAATCTGGAAAAGGAGATCAAGGCCTTATGGGTGGTAAGGTTTTCGTCTGTATCGATTATTTTTTTATTTATTGTTATTTTTTACTTACCCTGAGAGTAAATGTACCGTATAAAGTGGAGAGGCTACATAATAAAGTTACAGAAGTAGGATTATAGGGAAAGGCACGTAACTTGAAATCGAAAGTTATGTTTGCCCACTAAATACATTTGATTAACAAACACTTCTGCAATACACAAATAAGTAGGGCTCGCCGAATATGTACATAATTTTTGATACCGGGACTGTACTCATAAAACAAATGCATAATACTTTGTACACAAGGTCAAAGGGTTAGATGTAGTGAACTAAAGCACGTTGTAAGCATCAAAAAAAAAATCTTGAGTTCACTAAAGAAATGAGCATGGTACACTTTGGCTATACCAGTCAGAAATGGTAGATCCATACATACATAAATTCTTCTTTAGATGAGCGGGTAGAGAATGGTGTGATATATATTCGAATTGCTTCTGAACGTGATTCTGTAGACAGGCACAATAAGCTTCCTGTGAACGCCAAAAACCGTGCACTCCGGAAAGGAAACCTGCGGCAAACTTTTCAACGAGCTAATGTATATTACGCGAAGCATTTTATGAAGTGAGGCAGAAGCAGTGGCATCTCTTCTTAGATTGATAAGGCCGGATTGCTAGCACCAGACAATAGTCCCAAGAGTTATCTGCTGCTAAAACAATCCAATCAAATAAATGCGTGCGGACTCTTCGGCCTCCGTTTCACTCTGTCGAACATTTCGCACACTGACAGCTCCCCTTGGGAGGGAAATCCGCTCGAATATTTCTTCGTTGGAATACAAAATATCCTTCACTTCGGTGTTTGATAGCGACACTCGCACGCCGGCGTTCAAATGCTCTGGTGTAATCCTTGGGTTAACTTTGCGTTTCGTCGCAATGCCGACACGGATCTCAGAGGCCGCGTTGAAAGAAGATTGCGGTTGAGATCTGTTTCAGCGTGTGCCGTAGCGACCCCATATTCTCACAGTAAAACCGCCTTCTCTTTCTATGAACTAATTCGATATTCATTAACTATACTGACACTTAATTTTCCCTTAAGTAAACTTATGCTCCGATAGCATATGTATCCAATATAACTCTTAACTTGAACCATATAACCATCGATTTCGTACGAGCTTTAATTTTCCGAAGACGTTTTTTTTTTAATATTCGGAAAAACGGAAGTAAGCGCTCGACCTGAAGAGCTTCGGATCCGCAACCTACACCTTCGTATCCAAAGGTTGCAGGTTCGGTCCCTGCCGGCGGGAAGTAGTCTTTTCGTCCACTTTACTTTCTTCACATCTATATCGCAATTACTACAATACAGTTAAAAAAATCAGTACAATTACTGTCCTTTATACCTTCCTTGGCTTCGTTATCTGCTGGTTTTCACTAAGGTTGTGTAAAACAAAGAAACGGGCCCTGAAAACTCCCTTCCTTCATTCGTATAGGAAGCAGCACATTTGCGCTGTTTGCGCTGTTTCTGGATTAATTGCAGAAGTAGGGAAGGGCGTGGACGATTACCGAGCCCAGATGACGAAGGCGCTGAAGGACATGCGCCAGGAGGCGGACCAGAAGCTAGGCTCGACCAATAAAAGCTTCGCAACATTCGAGCAGCAGGTGAAGAAAGTGGCCCGGACCGCTGTCGGCTGGTACGAAATCGCCCTCGGCTTTCTTCTCTTCGTCATGATCGTCATCGTGGGACAGTACATCGCCGGTGCGCAGCTATGTGCTCTACGGTGCACGAGATATTTGTAAAAGACCTGCGCTAGATTGGGACGTAAGACAGAAGGTCAGGGGATGAAGGAGACTCGTAGTGACGAAAAATAATGGAACGGGGAATAACATTCCAGCCCCACGTTATGACAAGGTAGCTTGTCCTATAGTACGGCAAGACAAGTCCACCAAATATCTTGGTAATTAACTTTGCGGAATCCCAAATATATTCAAACAAATATTTCACATCGAGCTTTCACATCTAAATAATATACAACTTTCACATCGAATTCACTTTGTCAGATACGAACATACAAAGGATATTGATGTTAGCCCGTAGATTTTTGAGCTGTGCTCGCGTTTATGTCTGCACTTGGGTGTTTCACGTGTGTACGCCATTACAGCACGTTTCCATTCATACGGACCATTCCTTTGTTTCTTTCCACCACGCTTGACGCAACAGCCATCCAGGCCCAGTTGTGGCACATCAATAAAGGCTTCTGCGGCTTCTACATGGGCAGCTGGATGCTCTGGACGGCCGTGGTGATGTTCCAGGTGCTGTTCCCCATGGCACTGGCCGTCTCGACCATTACAATGGCGGTGGGAACGGTGGTCGACCGGCTCATCTGCCTGCCGGCCCAGGACCCCGCGTCGGAATCTTCACGCGCCGTCATGGACTACTTGATCGATCTCGCATTGAAGGTAGTGCCATCGTTTTTTTAAGGCGAAAGCCTTAAATGCCTCACTAAATGCGAAAATTGACCGTCGGCGGCGTCCGCGTCCCTTGTCGGCGGCGTGAACACGAGTGATGCAAAAAATCATCACGTGATGACGCCACCATATGACGTCATCATGACGTCACGCATACCAAAATTTGGGATGCCATCATGACGTCGCGTAACATGATGTCACATGATGACGCCATCACATGACATCGTAGCTTGGTCTAAAGTGTGCCGTTCCCGGAGGCAGTGCAAAACCAGGCGAGGTGCAGTAAAGTTGCAGTGCCTCCGATCTTGGAGGCAGTGTGGATCCACGTTACGTGCAGAAAGCTTTCGAGAGGGGGGGGGGGGGAGGCGACGACCAATATATCGACTGAGAAGAAAAAGTTGGCTTTCGCATTGGAGTCATCTTAGACGTGCATGAGGGATCCTGCGAGTTTTTACTTTTTACGAGAAACCTGTACAAACTGTGGGGTGAACTACGATTTCCCTTCTGTATTGTAGTGTGCACGAAGTCGCGCGACTGAAACACAGACAGAAGAAAAACAGGACAGAGCGCAAAAGATGAGACACACATTGCGCTTTCGGCTGCCTCATCTTGTCTTCATTCTCAGCCAAAAAATTTGGCTGGGCAGTTCTTAGCAGTGCGTGCTGTGCGTAGAGCGGTGTTTCTTCACCAAGGGCCCAAGGGATGCTTCAGGACCCGTTTACTGTGTTATACTTTTTACATGTTTATATTCATATATCTTCCGACCACTTGTGAAATATTTCAGCCGAGCGCACGCGCTGCACCGACGCTCACCAGACGGCATCGGTAAGCAGCGCCACGCGGCGGCCGATTCCGACAGCGGAGCGAGGGAACCGTCCTTGCTGTCGATGCTGATGCAGGGCCCTTGCCAGACGGCAAGCTGCGTTAGAGGGTGAGAAGCAGTGCTACCCTGAACATTTTTGCCATGACGCAATTAGGGGAACACATTCACTTGGTGCCGTCTCTCGGCGACGGCGGCAGTGCCCCCTCCGTAATTGAATAGTAAGATAGGCACCAAAAAACCCAACGGATGGGCGAAATAAGTAAGCAAATTGACTCGCACTTATATAGACGAAAGCCCGTGGAACATTCTTCTAAGCTTCCAGTATGGTACCACAATTTTTTTAAGTTTTCAGGGTATTTAGACATGTGGCAGCACTGCCTACAAGAATCTCGTTGACCTGACTGTAAAGTAAACCAGGCAAAATGAGCCACTATACTGGATTTACACAAGAATGTTTCAGTGGGACCCTACGAAATAGAACCATTGGTCCAGTTTTAGTTCGTCAGGTGTAACCTCTCTTTCGCCTTATTACTCTCCCTTTGTAGTTTGACCGCTACCTCACTACAGTGGGAGGGCAAAGGGACTTGAAGTGGGAAAAAAATAACAGGGAAGATGCCTAAGTGTATAGCATTGCTGTCGTGTTGTTATGGCTGCCAATGTACATCGCTCAGCTGCAGGCGTGGAGATGGCTTTCTGAAAAATTCGAGTGTTCCGCATTTGTATTTTATACAAAACTTATGTCCATCGCTGTATGTCTTATGAACCGTGCATTTGCTTCTTCCATCACAGCTACCCTTGATGAGATGGCGCATAGCTGGCCCTTCAACGAAAGCGTCTTGGCACCCCCACTACCGGAAAGTATCGATGCAGACGGAAAGGGAGGCAACACTTTGAGCGACCGCGGCGAAATTAGCCAGTGCCTGCACGCATCTCGGAGCCGAAGCCTCGCAGAAGGGAGCTTTGGCGAAGACGCCCACAGCTTCCCGAAGAGTGTCGAAGGCGCCAAGCACCGCGCACTCCAGCGCTACAGCACTGTAGCGTCGACCACGAAGCTGCCACCCTCACCGTCGCAGGACAGCGCCGCCTCGACGGGCAGCCGGTGGCAAGAGGGCGTCGTCGGTCGGATTGGAAACAAACTTTACGTTGGGAACGTTACCGAGAAACGGAAAAGTAGGACGTCGAAGTCTTCACGTTTGCGGGACAAGGACGCTCGAAATGCGAGACGCCATCGAAGACGCCACCAAGGACACCAGCGGCGAACACGAAACGTTGCTGGGGCAAACGCCACGCAGAGTGAGCCGCATGATCAGAGCTTCCGCGGAGGTTGGAGATTCGAGCATCACGGGACGCCAACCTCAGCAACGGCCAACGGCACGGACCGGGATACTTTCGTCGGCGAGGGCAGCGGCGTCAAGGACGGGCGTAACATAGACCGCGAAATGAGCTGGTCTGCGGAAACCGGGACTCCACTGTTGCAGATCACGGAGGCCGACGGCGCGAACGGGTGGCGCCGCGAAGAATACCAACGGCAAGACCGGAAGACCCCGGGATTCAGCAGCGCGCCACGCGGCCACCTTCAGGTCATGCAACGACACCGGAGTCTTCATCACGGTCACGAGGAGTTGGCAGGCAGTGACGACGTTGCTCCGCTGGGTTACGACCTTGTACACTGCCCCAACGGTAAGGGCGGCACTGCCCTGCAGAATACCGACGAGGCCACGGGTCAACCACCTAAAGTCGCACAAAGCGACGATGTCGTTAGCCCTAGCCCTCGCAGTGGGAGCCCACAGCGACGAGAGTACCAGAGTGGAGGGGAAGAGAACGTCCCGAACGTGAGTTTCGAGCGAGTCCTGGAAGGCCGGGGACTCCAGCGTCGTCGTGGAAAGAGCGAGACATCCGGAGGAAGCGACGTCGTTGGCGATCGACGAGTTTCGGACAGCGACCCCCGCGCCACGTCTATCTCCTGGCACTGGCAAGTCCTACCCTCCTCCTGGCTCGGTAAACAGGAACCGGAAGATAGAGTCGAGATATCCGGCGACGACCTAGTCCGTCCCTGGCCCTTTCCCGTCGAGCTGGGTCCTCAGGAGGTGGTAGACATAACGAAACGCTTCGCCCAGTGCTCGTCGGGACACATGTCCCTGTTCAAGCTGCTGGGCGAGCGGGCCGCCGTGAAGTTGGCCCAGACGTCACTGGGACAAGACAACGCCGTATACGGCCTCATAGATTCCAGAGAGTCCAACGCCAAGCTCGCGGAGATGAAGTCCAAGTTCTCCGGCGGCATCGACTCGAAAATGGAAGCGGGGCTCAAGGAAAAGCTCGACGTAAACGACGACGTGAAGAACGCACTACAGCGGCTGACCAGCGGAAAGCCGATAAGCTTCGACGAGTTGACGCAAGCGGTGAGTCGGCAAACGGCGACTTCTTTAGGAATATTCCTTGATATTAACAGTGCCAAGGGATCCTATAGTTACGGCCCTCGCGTGCGGGGTCTCAACTAAAGGCTATACATGGTGGCGCTTACGTTGCTGACGTCCTCATGGTAAGAGAAGCAGCAGCCTTAATAAAGCGAAGTAGTAGTAGCAGTAGGCGTCACGCAGGCCACGTGACCAGAGGGCGAAACTAATAAATTTTTCTTCTGATATCTCCTTTACGTTTGTTTTTTCCGCTAATATTGTATAACGCGCCGTGCTTACCTCAGTTCACTTTTTTTTCTTATTGTTTCAGTTTTGAGTTTGTTTCATTTCATGTTTCACTTATATCCACCATAAAACAGCGCACACACACGGAGACGAAAAAGAAAGAAACCGACGACACGAAAAGAAACGAAACGAGCTTCTTTTTCGTCTTCGTGTGTGTGTGCTCTGTTTGATGACGAAGCTCTAACAAGTCGCCCAAATCGCTACATTGTTAATATATATTTCATCAGATTTCCGTTTCTTCAGTTTTTTTTTCGTTTGGTTGAGATTTTATACTACATTTGATGGCGATGGATGGATGCTATGAGCGTCCCCTTTATAACGGGGCGGTGACATGTCTGCCACCAGGCTCGAAGGAGAAAAAAAAAAGAAAGAAAAAAAAGCTTCCTTGTTTCATGGTGTCCTAATGCCTTATCTACATTGATTAAATCTATGTTATTATACCAAAAAATATAAATTCACGGTCCATCTCTCTGCCTCTTAAGGCAGAATGACCTTTTTTTCCCCCCAATTATTTATTTTTGTACTTTATCTCTACTTTTCTGCCACCAATACTCTAACAGTCTCTTACTTATTTCTATCGCGGGCGTGTTCAGCTTTCCATTGTTGTCCCTAAAACCCAAGGCTTCATGTAGACTCGTGCCCACACGTATACCTGGGTGAATATCGCCACATTCAATCAGTACATGTTCCATCGTTTCCTTTGTTCCCCCGCAGCATGTACATTGTTCTTCTTCGTTACTGAATCTCGCTTTATAACTACGCGTTCTAAGGCAGCCCGACATTGCTTCAAACAGTAAACCGCTTCCCCTTGAATTATCATAAAACCTTTCCCTCCTTATTTCGTTTTTTCCTTTTCGGTAGTTACTCAGAGGCCGGCTTCTTTTCCATCGCCGTCATCCAATAAGTCCTCTCCGCCTCTCTGACCTTCCGCTTAATGCTCCTTGTTGCCATATCGCCCGCACTGCCAGCCGTATATTTACTGGTGAGCCTCCTAGTTCTTTTTCTCCACTGCGTGTCAACGCTTTTTCTATACAAATACCTGAAAACCGTCTCTGCCCATCTACTCTTCTTCATTTTCCTCAGCCTCTCTTCGAATCTCATTTTGCTCTGCGCTTCCCTCACTTCAAAGCCTGTCCATCCCATATCACCCTTTACCGCCTCATTTGTCGTCTTCCCGTGAGCGCCCAACGCGAGGCGGCCCACCGTCCTTTGATTTACATCCATTCCTGATTGCACCTCTGACTTCATGCACACCACTGAGTTCCGAAATGTAAGCCCCGGAACCATCACACCCTTCCACAGCCCTCCCCAGCCCTGGCAATGTTCACACCGCAGCGCCCCCACCCCATCAGCCGAGTCCGAAAGAAAATTTGCTTTGCATTGAATGCAACAATGAAAATTAAACGATGACGTGATTTTCACAACGGCCTGCCTTTGTCCAATGACGGGACACGTCCGACTGAGCGAAGGTTTGGGGCAGACTTGCCGCCTCCCTTATATTATTGGGGGCGGGGGGAGGGGGTAAGGGGGCGCCCCTTATCCCCCCTGCCCCCCTCGTGCGCACGCCTATAAGCTTACCGTAATATCAAATACACCAACACGCCCGGCTAAGCACGCTTTTGCGGAGTGAAGAGCTTCGTAGGGTGGTAGAACTGTGTAGGCCGATAGCTTATTCGAATAAGACATCAGGATAACCAGCACCGCGGTGGGTCTTCACCTCTTTTCACTATTATGAGGAGTGATCCAGTAGTCATACTCATCAGTGCCCTGGGCAACGTGATGACATAGCCGCTCAAGAGAATTCCGCATGTAAGAGCGGCTGAGCATCTGCTACAACAGCGTATGTCACTTGTCACCGAGAACGCTATGGCGTTCCGCTCTTAAAGGCTAAGATTAAGCGTGCTGGATCTCTTTTTTTTTTCGCCC
Organism: Rhipicephalus sanguineus; assembly: GCF_013339695.2. NCBI lineage: Eukaryota > Metazoa > Arthropoda > Arachnida > Ixodida > Ixodidae > Rhipicephalus > Rhipicephalus sanguineus. The sequence goes on from NC_051182.1 coordinate 127,523,988, forward strand.
GCTTTGCTTTTTTTGCATTCCGTGTACTATGATTTGATAAATGTGTGCTGACCATATTGAATAAGCAGCATGCGAAGCCTGTGGAACTGAAGGTTTTCGATTAGACTGCTTGTGTATGAGGTGTCCTGGTTTTCTCCAATCGAATTAGTGAGCTGGTCAGTTTGTGGCTCACCTCTTCAGGTCCAGTAACTGCTTCTATCTTATCTACTAATAACAATTCGAGAGTATTCATCGGTCTTATCGTAGGACTGCTGCATTATTCACTAAAATTTATGTTAACTTTCTCTTATCATATACCATTTCCACGTACCTTAGCTGCGAGGTCCTAGATTTTGCTGCACGGAGTTACAGCTATCGTGTCATTTCATATCCACTTTTTTAGCTGTAGTCATCTTGCGACTGGTGCTACTGCTGTTGCTGTTACTGTTATTATAACCACTTCTGTTACTACTGCAAAAACTGCTACTAGTACTCTACTACGTGTAATAATTATAACCACAACTTCATGATTACCGTTACGAGTCGTTCTACTGCCACTACTGCATACTACTGGTGTACCATTATTATAGTACTGCTGCCTTCTGCTCCTAATACTACTACTACTATCACCTTTAGGACTCCACGTCTCACCTCTTTTAAGGACGAGCTACTCTTTTCTTCCATGACGTCACTTCCTGTACTACCATTACAAGCCGTTCGCAATTCAGCTTTCATTCGCACGTTTTCATTCCACCCCGTCGCGTACCACACCGCATTGCAACCGAGTCATTCATCTTGTTAGGGAATGCGAGAGAACACGAGGCCACCTACGCATGGTATCGTTAGATGGTGTTGAGAGCCTTATAGTACTCTGGCCCCCAAGCCGTTGAGGTCCCAAGCTGTTACGCTTTTTAAAGTGAAAGCTCTGATATACTGCTTTGTCTCCCAAGGTTATTCATCGCGTCGTACTGACCTTGATCAACCGTAGCGCAAGGGTGGCAGGCGTGGCAGGCGTGGCATCACGCCACGTGATCCGCCGCAGAGCCTAGCTCGCCGCTGCTGTACCACGTGACCAGGCGAAGGTTTAACCGCTGATAATAAACTGCGCGAAAAACACGGGGACGAAAAGCAGACACAATGGACAAGCGCTGCTTTTCGCTCCCGTGTTTTTTCGCGCTGTTTATTGTCACTATGAACAACCAACTGGCCCAGACAGCTACTTTAACTGCTGCTTCGCCGGCACCTGGTCGCTCACTGCTCAGTCTTTCCACTGATAGCACGCCTATTTGGCCGTCCGTGAGTGCGCTTCAGCGCAAGCGACAGGCTGAACCCAGTCATCCAGAGGATATAGCTACACCGGCAGGCTGCGAAATATTAAGCAAATGCCTGCTGAAACACCGAAGCAAAGGGAGGCCTGATCACCACGTTATAGAGAAGCTTACCAAGCACGGAAGCGTGCCAAGATCGAAGCTACTGCAGCCGCCGTCGTTCAGTAACACGAACAAGAAGCAGTTTAACTTGAAACACTGTGTGCATGGTCTTTGCAAGAACAAGCCAAACGTACCTTTCACTCGTGATAACTAGGTTAAAGGAACACTAAAGAGAAACAATGAATTAGTTTAGATTGACAAAGTGTGCTCGGAGAACTCTTATGTAGTTTATTTCACCACCATAGGTTTATTATTTGAGGAGAAAACCAAGTTTAAAGTTTCATTTTTAAATTTCGCGCTGAACTTTGTAATTCGTGACGTAAAAGATTTCAAAGAGCATTTAACGTATTTTGGCGCCACTGGCTCGACGAAATTTCCACAAACTCGTTATGTCAAGTCTCTGGCCCCCTCAGAGGACAATGTACTTCGATTTAACCGATTAGGAACTACGTAGGCCCAAGCAGGCGCCGTCAAAAATATGTGACGTCACGGCAAATGGTGCGGGAATTCTAAGGTGGCGTCGCCACCTGTATTTTCTTTTTGCGCGTTTTCTCGTTCATTAAGCGTCTTCGCGCAAAAAGCTTGGTGTTTTTGGTACCGTGGAAGACTACTTCACTAATGCGAGAAAAATCGTTTTGCTCTTTAGTGTCCCTTAAAGCCTCGGCCATTTCTTTTCTAGCACTGGGGAAAAGAAGAAAGCGGGGAGTACGAAATAACGCAAGAGCTTGCGCACCCAATGTCTTGAGGTCCCAGTACTAAAGCTCTGTGTTGTAAAGGCCACGGAGGAAAGTACTCTATAGGTATGCTTAAAGAACCTGCCCTAGGTAGGTCTCATTCACGTCTCTATACTCATGAAGTTGCCATGAGTTGTCAGTGGCTCGACGGTGCGTAGCGGTAAGATTTGAAGGCCAGCAACGTACGTTTACCGCTTAAGTGCACGGGTTTCAAAATCCCAAAATCCCAGGCAGCACTGCCATAGGAATACAAGGGATGGAAGACTGGGAGCTTTTTACCCTTTCATCGTCCCGCATCATATATATATATATATATATATATATATATATATATATATATACGAGGGCGGTCCGATAAGTACTTAGCCTTCAAAAGAAAAACGAAAATTTTGGAATGGTGTCGATTTATTTATCAACATACTCCCCTTTCAACTCTATACACTTGACCCAGTGATCTTCCAACTTCTTGATCCCATCAGAAAAATACGTTTTCTCCTGAGCTGCAAAAAAGCTTCTGTGGCGGCGATAACTTCTTCATTCGACTCAAATGTTTGTCCGACGAGTGACTTTTTCAAGTTGAGAAACAAGAAGTCACTCGGGGCCAAATCTGGAGAATACGCTGGATGGGGCACCACTTCATAGCCCAGTTCGACCAACTTGGCCCTGGCGACGGCGCAGGTGTGAGCTGGCGCGTTGTCATGGTGGAAGAGCACCTTTTTGTGTGGCCGTTTTTTTTTTGCCCTTCTCAAGGTAGTCGACGAAGATCACACCTTGAGAATCCCAGAAAATGGCGGCCATCACCTTTCCGGCCGATGCGACAGTCTTCGCCTTCTTCGGAGCAGGTTGTCCGGGTGCAGTCCACTGTTTCGACTGTTCTTTGGTGTCTGGTGTGTACCAGTGGATCCATATTTCGTCGACGGTCACAAAACGACGCAGGAACTCCTTCGGATTACGCTTAAACAGCTTCAAGCACGGCTCTGAAATGGTCCCACGGACGCGCTTGTTGTCCGGAGTGAGCAAACGCGGCACCCATCGCGCCGACAGCTTTACCATGCCCCAAATTTCATGCATGATATGACCCATGCGGTCTTTTGAGATGCCTACTGTCTCAGCTATCTCGCGCACCTTCAGTTGGCGGTCTGCCAATAAGAGGTCGTGGAGTTTTGCTACATTATCGGCCGTGGTAGCCGTTTGTGGGGTCCCTTTGTGAGGCTAATCAAAAACCGACGTGCGACCACGTTTAAACTCGTTGAACCAATTTTTGACGGTTGCCATCGAAGGAGAAGACTCACCGTAGACGGCATCCAGTCGCTCTTCGATTTCGCTGCGCGATTTCCCTTCCAAAAACAAGAATCGTATCACCGACCGATATTGCTCTTTTTCCATTTTTTACGGACACACGAAAATCACCTGCTTCCTCAAGCGGCCAAAACAAAACCGCGAGCCCGATTCGACTGGACCTTTGCTTGTGTCCCTCTAAGAGAGCGTACTCAACGTCAGTATATGTCTCATGCGATAGCGTCGCACTCTCGCGGTGAGGCTAAGTACTTATCGGACCGCCCTCGTATATATATATATATATATATATATATATATATATATATATATATATATATATATATATATATATATATATATATATATATATATATATATATATATATAGATATATATATATACACACGTGGTGTTGCTTTCAAACAACAGCAGGTACACGCAAAAGCAGTGGCCGTATCCTCCAAGGTTTTATTTCGTGAATGTTTTTTGCCGAGTTCATAAGTATAACAGCATAAACATAATAGGAAACCAAGACTCAGGTCAGATTCTTGTTACATTTGTGCTGTCATACCAATTAACTGTCTTACCAACTAGCCTGCCAGCAAATGTTACTGCTTTCTGTCATTAGCCGTCTGCCTTTGTTAAGGTTTCCATGAACCAGATTCGCTTAGTGCCCCTGCAACACTTTTTTAGCGTGGTCAGAAAACGCTGCCGATCGGTAGTCGAGGCTCCTGAAACCACGCGAGCCAAATATTATAGCGCAGTACGCGGCTTGAAATTCACAAATAATTCTCAAAGTCAGCTAGAAAACGTTCCCTCTTCTCTCGACAAATGATGTCACAAAGCCAAATGGCCGCGCCATCAACCCAAAGTCCACGGCCATTGGCCGATTTGAGCATCGTGAGCTGCATAGTTACCGTGCCCGCGCGCGCGCTCGCGATCACACTAAAGGTAATCCGCGCGCTCGAAGAAAAAATCAAGAATGTGCGAAGGTCATGACGCGCGCTGACGCAGGGACGCATTTTCTTGCCTCCTTGTCATCCCCCTCCCTGCGTAGCTTTCAGCGCGATCGCTGCCACGAAAAGAGAAAGCGTTTGGAGCGTGCGACAGACCCCTGTAACTCTGCTCGTACTTAACGGATTGTAAAAATTTTTTGTGACAGTCGATTCCTGAGGCAATAAATAAGCTCCTTTAATGAAGCCATTCGACGATCACTCGAAAAAGGGTTGCAGGGCCCCTTTAAAATATTCTCTTGCGACCATACACTCCATCAGAGCTTTTTGTGAAATGACGCCAAGACTGTTTTTACGGATCGTAATGTAGTGCTTCTTCTTTTCTGTTTGGCGATGTCGATTGAGCAGACCAAGAAAGCTACGACCGGCTTTAGCAAGATCAGTACGACCAAGCAAGACTCGCTGACACCGCGAAGAAGATAACAGAGGTAATTACGTCGCAGTTTTTTTGTTGTTATTTTTTTTTTCGACGAGCACTTCCGTCTTAGATTCGCGCGCTTTCGCTCCAGGCTAACCTTAATCATCAGATGTCGTCTTTATCTGACTGATTATGTTGCGTTGCTCGAGCTAATGATCATCAATAAATGGAATGGCCTGTCGCCAATGCACAACTGGAACCAGTGCTACTTACTTTTCATGTAGGTATTCTTGCCCCGCCACGGTGGTCTAGTGGTTATGGCGCTCGACTGCTGACCCGAAGGTCGCGGGATCGAATCCCGACTGCGGCGGCTGCATTTTCAATGGAGGCGAAAATGTTTGAGGCCCGTGTACTTAGATTTAGGTGCACGTTAAAGAACACCAGGTAGTCGAAATTTCCGGAGCCCTCCACTACGGCGTCTCTCATAATCATATCGTGGTTTTGGGACGTTAAACCCCAGATATTATTATTATTATTATATGTAGGGATTCTTGATGCGATAACACAGTCCCCGAACAAGATATGGAGCCGTGAAAATCTCAGCTATTTTTACAGCGATGGTTGTTATGAGATTGCAACAACCGATTTTGGTGCCGTAGTTGTCCGCCGTCGTTGCTGGTGTCCGTAACCGTTATCGCGCGAAATAAGAAAAAGAATGAAATGAGGAGAAAACGTTCAGGATCGGATGGGATGTGTACCAGGGCCCTCTGCGTGGCAGTCGAGTATTCTACCCAGAACCAAGCCGGTGCTTGAAACTCCTTCGCAGAATGAGCCTCGCGTTAACTTATGTCGCGTTAACTTATGTAATATAGCGTGGTAGAAGAGTAAAATAACAACCAGGCGTCACACAATGGGAATTGCGCAACGAGTAGGTCGTTCAATGCTTGCAGGCCATTACAAAGGGCTCAGCCATAATTCTTCGTCATCACCTACAGCGTCAGCAGAGAGCACATAATGCTTTACAGATGCGTAAAGGGTACCTCACTTCTCCGCAAAATAACGAGTAATGGCATAGAAGGTCTTCCCTACTTGCCAAAGATTGATTTATGATCTAGTTGGTACCTAGCAAGTGTACTTGTATTAGTTGCCAAGAAAATTTACAACGGGCTCTAGAAAGGTCGCTCTTCCAGCTTTCGCTGTGACTGGGCAACGTGTTCCGCGCAGTACTGGCGTTTCGTTTTTAAATGACCAGCCCTGGAAGCTGAGCACTGGGGTGCGCTGCTAAGCCTGAGGACGCGACTTCAAGTCCAGGTCATGGCGGCTGCATTTAGATGGGGCCGAAATTAAAAAGGAAAAAAGAAAACATGGTTGATCCGTCCGTCATATGAATCGGTATAACACGACAGTGAAATGTGTCCTCACAGAAATAGTTGAATGTTTAGTGTACACTGATACACGAGGGCTTCCACAGTGTCTGTTGGTGTTTGGCAGGTAGCAACGCTTGATGTGTACGCACCAACTTTGACAAGTGGTGACACATTTCCATCCCTGCGATTAACGTGCATGATCGTGAATAAACCCCTCTGGTATCTCTAATAGTCACAACATACACCTGGAGACAGCATATGGTGAATCCCGCGCAAAGATGGCGTCAACGTGCACATAAAAAAAAATGTACGGTACTTGATGTGCACCGTTTCAAAGCTTCGTCATTTGAGGAGAGAACAAGCAAGAGGTGCGCTCGTTTGTAATAGGCCTATCTAACCTACGCCTGTTCTCACGCGTACACTACCACAGAGGGCTTCAAGAATTTGAGGCAGTGTTCGTAGCTCGAGCCGTGAACGCGCGAAGGCGTTCCACTTCCCGTTGCCGTGTCATTGCACTTAGGCACCCACTTACACAACATTCGCCCGTCGACGAAGTTGCATTTCTGCGGAGCTTATTGCAGCCGTTTTATTAGTCGGTGCCAGTGCACTCGAAGCAGTAGGCGGCAGAGAAACAACGTTGCTCTGTTTCGAAGCTGCCCTACGCTGGCCAGGCGGCGCCACACGCTGACGCGAAAGGGGAGTCACGTAACTGCGTCGTCACCGAATCGAATCGCCGTGCACGCCGCATTTAATTGACCATAGCGTTTTCTACAATGCTGCAGCGAAAGCTGCTGCACTGAGACTACCGAAACGCCCCGCAGTCGGCGCTCGTTGCTGTCATGATGCATTACTCGTGGCCTCCGAGATTAGCTCCGGCAACGCGCCGTTGCAAGTGTCGCTCAGGCCATTCCATTCGCACGGGGAGAGCGTAAATCGGAGACAGCGGTGGGACAGCCAGAAGAGCGTCACTGATTGGACGCTGAGTTTGGGCTAAGGTCGCTATCCCGCGGAATGTTAGAGTTAACAAAAAAGATCACACCACGGCCGGGCTAGAAACGTGAGTGGAAACTCGACGCGCGTCATGTCTCCCCTCTAGCCTGGCCGTGATTTCTCACTGGGCGAGCGAGGAACGCGTTATGACAGCCAGGCGAGCGTTGGAAAGCTATTTTTTTTTTAATATGGATGGATGCTATGAGCGAGGCTTGGGCTAAAGCGCCCCCCTCGCCGTGTTTTATGGCGTTGACAAAATTACACTTCTCCTTTTGGAAACGCGTCGAATAGGACGGCCGGAGCTAATCGCGGTGGCCACGCATTGCTTCACTCTACCGCTAGGGAGCCTACATGACCGGCAGTGGTCATGTAGGCTCCCTATCTAACGCTCCCACACGGCGACAGCACCTCGCGAACCAAGAGCACTGTGAGACGAAATTGTGAGAGATAGAAAGGCGCAGTGGACGAAGCGCCCGCCAGCTATCGTCGCGGAGCGAGAGGTCGTGGGTTCGACTCCCGTCAACGGAACTCTTTTTTCTTTTCTTCGCCACCTGATCGCGTGCATTTTGTTGACGTATTTCCGTGGCGGAAATACATCATGAAGGTGTTGGTGGACTCCGGCATAAAACACTTTCGTGTTATTTATATTTCGGCGCTGGCTAAAGAACCCCAGGTGGTCGAAATTAATTCGTAGTCCATCACTACGGCGTGCCTCGAGATCATGTCGCTGTTTTGGCACGTGAAACCACAGATATTATTATCATGAGAAGAATATGTTTAATGACAAGAAGGAGGAGAGGTCGGCCTGGAAAGTTGGTTTCTAGCATGCTACTTCTCACGGGGGTAAGGAGAAAAGGGAAAGCAAGAGGGAGGTATGATGATAGGTGGCTATGGTATGGCACAATGAGTCACTGTACTCTATCCTGCGCGGGGCATTGTCATGAGTGTCTGTGACATACCATCGCTTTGATAAAGCGTCTCATAGAGCCTTATTTAAGAGAATAATCTGTAGCAAATAGACAATAAGTAACCAATAAACGCACTTATTTTTTTCTCTATTAGAACGACGTGAAGGATAAGGTTCAAAAGGCTGTTGAGGAACTAGATAAGATAACCCCTGACGACGAAAAAGTATTCAAGGAGGCGATGGTGAGTGTGCTTCTCTTTTATTCGACACCGATATTCTCGGAGAATTGGCGTGAAGCCACGTAGCGGTAGTGCAGTGAAGAGGCGTCTCCTAAACACCGTTTCTTTTTTCTAAATACACACGTTGTCATGACCTTGCTATAGCCCTTAAGACAAAAGTGGAGAAAAATTACAGCTCGTTTGTTAGGTTGGGTTGGGTAACGTTAGGCCAGGTTGGGTTCGGTTACGTTACGTTACGTTGCGTTAGGTTTCTTTTGCTATAGTTACTAAGGCAGACGTGGTAAAGAACTGCCTCACGTTTAGCTTGGGTGGGGTTCGGTTAGGTTAGGTTGGGTTGGGTTGGGTTAGGTTAAGTTTAGTTAGGCTATGTTGTGTTTGCTGTAGTTATTAAGGCAGAAGTGGGAAAAAAACTGCAGGTAGTTTAGGCGGGGGACGGTTAGGTTAGGTTGTTAGGTTACGTTAGTCTAGGTTTGCTGTAGTAATTAAGGCAAAGCACAGAAAAAGCTACACCTCGTTTGGGTTTGGTTGGTTTGTGTTAAGTTTGCTGTAGTTGTTAAGGCAAACGTGGAGAAAAACTGCAGGTTGTTTAGGTCATGTTAGGTTGGGTTTGGATTAGGTTAGTTCATGTTTGCTGCAGTATCATAGTCACGTGACGCTTCTGGCACGTGACCCCAAGCTATTGAGGCGCAAATACTCTCCGGCTCTTGGTTGGCCCAGGTGTGACTGGCACCGGAAGTTCCGATATTGCATATTCGAATTTTGATATATTTCAAGCCTCAGCGTTTGTACTGTATCTATTTTCTTGCGTCCGTGTCTTCACACGTTACTTTCTGCTACGATTAAACCTTGACCAACTAGCTGAACTATCTGTCGTAAGCTCCGCATAAGACCACATTGCTGTACGTTTCGCTTTTCAGACCGACATTGAAAACGCCGCGAACGACCTTACTGCAGCCTACACGGTGAAAGGAGAGACCCTAAATGTGAGTTACTTTATGCAATGGCGTGTTTGTATGTTGCGTAACACGAACTGCGGAACGCGACTATCTCGCTGTTCTGGCTAGGGTGCCTCGATGCCAGCGTTACTTCGTACAGGGTGGTGACACGCCACCATATTGTGTTGAAGCACGTAGGGACTGATTAAAACTCGCTACACCTCAAAATGCTGCAGCATAACGCGCGCGCACGCGTGTCCGCGTCCACCGGTACGACACAATATGGCGGCGGCGCGGTCGATGGATGTCGCCACCCTCGCGACGGGAAGCGCCGCACATGTCGAGGCACCCAGAGGCGTAGCGAGAAATTTTTTCGGGGAGAGGGGATGCGGGAGGTTCAACCACCCGTTGTGTACGTGCGTGCGCTTGCATGTGTGCATGTATATATAAACGTGCAAAACTGAAGAATTTTCGGAGTAGGGGGGGGGGGGGGGGCGGACTACTAGGAACGTCAACGTAATTTAAATTCTCTCTGGCACTGCGGTTCGTTATAAAATCTGCATGACCCCCCCCCCTCCCCCCACTGGGAGGAGGGTGGGTTCTTTCGTGCACTACCTGAGGCGCTGCCACAAGTAGGGTGCCTCCTTGGGGCATAGCCAGGACGGGGGGAGGGGGAGTGGAGGGAGGAGGGTATTCATCCCGACCCCGCAACCCCCTCCTGGTGACGCCGTCATTAGGGACGTAGTTGACGTGGGTTTCTGTATCACTTCATTCGCCTGCTGGGATTCGCTCAAGGTCGTGCGCTGCGAGAGACTTAAGGTCTTCAGAAGAGATACTACGTTTCACAATAGTCAGGCAGAACTTTCGAAGGCAGCGGCATTTCCACGTTGATCCGCGCATGATCCACGCACCAATGAGCGTGCGCTCAGGCGGTCGTCATAAGCCGGAAGACCGGTGACCCCGCAGTCAGAGAAGACCACCGAGCACACTAGCGAGACTTCTTTGGTCGCTGAAGTTGGAAGTCAGCGCCTGTCTTTGTGCCTGTGCATCATACTTCGTTTATTTTTTTCGCGCTCTTAATGTCTTGTGTTCAGAATATGAAATCGGCAGCCGCGCTTCGGTCATTCGGTCATCTGGGCGGGGCCTCTCCCGCCTAAGCTAACCTAATTAAGTTGTATCCGACCACGCAAAAATAAAAGCTTTTACGTGAAAGGTCAGGGCTCAGATGTTGTTTTATTTCCACCGACACAGTGTTCGAAGTCATATCGCAAGGAAGGTGTAATATTGCTTCAAGAAATTGAATTTTACTTAGTTACTCCCTTGCCTGGTGTTGGCACGCGGAAACACACTGTTAACCCAAGAAACACACCTGGGCACAGGAACGCCGACGTGCGAGGGCCGCTACCAGACACCTAAATCAAGGAGGAGGGTCGCCTCCAAATTTTTAAGACGAAAACCTTAGATGCCTCATCAAACGCGAAAATTGACCGTCAGCGTCAACACGAGCGACGCAAAAAATCACGTGATGACGTCACCGCGTGGCGTCATCATGACGTCACTATGGCGTCACATAACATGACTTCGCATGATGACGTCTTCACACGACGCCGTCGCTTGGTCAAAGGCGGGCCGATCACGGAGTCACTGCAAAACCACGTTAGATGCAGAAAGCTTTAGGAGGGGGTGCGGAAGAGAATCAATACATCGACTGAAAAGGAAAAGATTGCTTTCGCCTTCGAATCGTCTTAGGCGAACGCGTAAGAGACCCTGTGAGTTTTTTTCTTCCCATAATGAATCTATGATCGATCAATTAACCATACTGTAGTGTTCTCGAAGAATGATTGACGAGTGTATAGCGGATTAGTGTTTCCTGTTAGTGACCCGGCCTTTGATGACTGTCTCTTTAAAGGCGTCCTGAAAGTCGACCTCGCTTTCTTTTCGTGAACGCAGCAATACATGGATAATAACCTTAAAGCGTGGGACACGAACAAGGCGACCATGAAATCGAGCATCCAGAGTGTGGTCGACAGCGTGAAGGGAATGACCAAAGGTTTTGAAGGGGACGTCGAGCAATTCTTCAAGCAAGCTAAGACGCAGGCACGTGACCTATTGTAGCGGGGAGTTGTTGAAAACCGAAACTATAGGCCATCGCGACTTTTGGTGAGGTCAGGCTTCTCTGCCCTTCTTTATTTAGATGCGAAAAATGGAAGAAATTTATTTACTTTATAGCAAGTTTATTTAAACTTAGAAGTTAAAGAATCCGGGCTGGCCAGCAGTTCCTCCGTAGTCACACACTACATACGGCATGCCTTGTAATAAGTCGGGATTTTGGTACCAAAATGCGAGGGTGTTAATAGAATGAGACCATCCTCATTTCTGGTGCAGTATGTACAGTCGGCTTGAAAAGTTTAGAAACCGCTATGTCTGAGAACACTTAGCAATTTTTCTTTTACTGTATTCGGTCGAACTGCGCAGTACCTGTTCTTAGCGCGTTTTAAAACATGGCGAAAACCTTAAATTCGAGGCTGCCTGCTGAAGCAGCGGAAATATTCAGCTTTTTCTTGTGTCTCATGGGCTTTAAATTTGTGATTCTGACCACCTGCACTGAGCGCGGGCGTCGATTAGATTGAAATCGACGCTTAAGGCAATGATCATACGCTAGACATGCCTAAGTACCGTAATGCTCTTTGGCGACAGCGCATTCTGGTGTTGTGAAGTCTTGAACTGCATACATTTTTTTTTCACAGGTGCGGGACAACATCGGGGACTGCCACTCAATATACGTGATCTATATGACGACGACAGACACCATCTGCGATGGAGCCGTGAAGCCCTTTGTAAGGCGGCAGTTAATAACGAGCTCAGTACTATTCTCTTACAAAAAATTCGGCAGATCCCACGTGCCGTGGTAATCGATGTTATGCGAAGCATGCGCAGGAAGGTGACAGTGTCGCAATTTTTCACATTGAGCAAAACGTTACGGAATTACGCTAGATAAATGTGCAAATGGTATAGGCACACACATATTTTGAAGAGTCGCACGTTTATTATATAACCAGTTTGTAGTTGCTTAACGATGCCAACAGCAACATAGGTGTTACCAACACCAAACGCAGTAAGCCGATATGTAGTGCTTATATTCTTCAATACTGGATAGCGCGAATTCGAATAGGACAATGAAGAAACGCAGATGCACAGGACAGGCGCTACTCGCAACTAAGCTTTAATAGGAAAAGTTTCCCTAGATATATACGCAGCCGAGTGGCACGCGCAGGCGCACTGTACGTACGTACAGTCATAGCTGCAGTTATTAGAGTTGCGTTACAGTTATGCTTATACTTATCCGTTATGACGAAGAACGCACGCGCGTTTCCTGAACCCGTGTGCATGTGTGGAAGGGGTTCTTGGCAGTTCTTGAACAAGGTCATCAGCGTGATCAGTGAGCGCCAGCAGCTGGACAGGACTTCTTAACGGATCAGTTCGTGAACGCGGCTACGAACGGTCTAAGTGTAGTGAAGTGCGAGGTATAGTAGAGCTAGTGGAAACCACGGATGGCTTTTACGAAAAAATAATCTCTGATGCCTTCTTTCCTGGACGTGGAACCGAGGTCTTGTGATGTCTTGTCCACATCCAAGCCGTCTTTCATGCCGTCTAAGAACCAGGCGTTGTTGGGTTTTGATAAATCCATGCTGAAGTCACCGGTAATATGAGGGACATGGTCCTCTCGGCAGAGATACCGTAGCAAGTATTGACCCCGGGTTTTGCGTAATCCACGTGGTCGACATTGTGGACCACATGGACGAGTGGATGGTAGCCCAGCGTCTTCCAGGGGTGTTCTGTCTTCAGCCCCCTAACTTTCCTTGCGTCGGCCGCTGTGGTATAGTGGTTACGGTGCTCGGCTGCTGACCCGAAGGTCGCGGGTTCAATCCCGGCCGCAGCGGTTGCTTTTCGATGGAGGCGAAATGCTAGAAGCCCGTGTACTGTGCGATGTCAGTGCAGGTTAAGGAATACCAGATGGTTAAAATTTCCGGAGCCCTTCACTATGGCGTCTCTCATAATCATATCGTGGTTTTGGGACGTGAAACCCCGACAATTACTATTATTATCACTTTCCTTCCGTGTCAATGTGTATGTTCGCGGTCACTGCGTTGATTGAGACTGTTATCACCTGTGGCACATACCCGCATAACATGAACTCTGGTATGCGGGTATGTGCCACACGGGACTGAGGGAAAGGGTTTCATGATGTACGCGACAAGTATTTTGCGTTATTCATGTCATCACCAGTGAATCGTGTTCGTCATTCACTCACCCTATGCTATGCAACTTTTGGTATATTACGACCTATGGAGACGACCAGGAGAGCACCCAGACGTAGGTGGCTAGATAGATAGATAGATAGATAGATACGTAGATAGGAACGCCCAAAGTGCCTGAGGTTCGCTAAGAAATGCTTCCCATTTAAAAGTAGTGCTATTTACTAACTACTTACTAACTTTGAGGCAGTAAGCGCTTGTAGCAATACTTACTACCTACGTAGTAACTGAAGGTTGTAACTGCCAATTCAGTGAGTTTACTACCATGACGCTTACTAATTACAGTTACTACATAACAGTGAAGTGGTAATACAAAGTTTGCAGCTTTACTACCCCGACAAGCTCAAATAAAAAAGCATAGACCGCATGGTATGACCCCTTCATGTGACCTGGTAAATACGCACCACAATGACGTCCTCAGACACCAATTTACACATAGAGACATGAACTAACGAGAAACGAGATCACCACATATATAAGCACGCCCAGAATATAAAGGCTTCTACGCGACACACACACTTACAGCAACCCGAAGAATATATTTAGCCCTACTTTGGGGCAGCATATGTTGTACCGGTGAGCTGAACATGAACTCGGACTTACATTTGATGTTTTGGACCCGTATTTTGATAACCTAATACCTGCACGTATGTGTGCCATGACGTAGCATAAAACTGTTATTCCAACAAAATTAAGAGAGTAGTAGTCTGTCTAAATTTTTCATAAGTGTCACAATTACAGCATAACATACCGCATCCGATAGAGGTGGTAACGTTTACTAACCCGGCACGTACAATAGTGGTAACCTCTACTACCCCTGACACGCCAAGTAGTAACGACATTATTTACTACATTTACAGGAGAAAGCGTTAGCGAAAGGTAGTAAACGTGCCAATCGGGTAGTAAATGCTGTTGTTACTACCTTTCTTAATACTTTTTTTTAAGAGTGTAGCTCTGCATTGCGTATTCAAGGGACCCTGAAGTGATTTTGATTGCCCCCCTAGAACTATGGCTGGAGTGATTTATTGTAGTTCTGGCCAACCGCTTGCATACCTTAAGTAAGGAACCGTTTGAGAGACCCTTTGATTCTGTGATTCACAATTACTGTTCCGCATAGGCGCATATTAGGAAGGATTACTGACCATTCTTTTCCAGACATACGTGCAGTTACAGTTGCCGTACACAACAGTGACATGGTACTTGAGTAAAAGCTTAAATTCTATATGGCAGTAATTTGTCGTTCACTTGTCAACTATGACCCGCGTGGTAGCTTAGCACGTAACGTGTCGCGTTGCTAGGCTCTTGGGCGCTGTTTTGATTCCTGGCCACTGCGGTCGCATTTCGATGAGGGCGAACACCCGTGTGCCAAAGATGTAGGTTAAAGAACCCAGGTGGTCGAAATTAATCCATAGCTCTCCACTACAGTGTTCGTCACAATAAATGTGGTTTTAGCCCGTAAAACCCCAGCAATTATTAGCTTGTTCAGCTATCTTCGGCCTGAAGTTTATGGCGGTATATCACATTTTTGCCTTAAATCGGCACCTCGGGTCGTCAAACTCGGGGCCTCCCCTGTAAGTTTCCTGTTAGTACTTGCCGTGTTACATGATTCTTTGTGAAAAATCGCAGAACCTGTTTTGTGACTTAGAAGAAGAGACCGTTGGGCGAGTTGGTAATGCATTATGTGGATAACTGCCCGAAAAACGTAGACAAAGGAAGAAACGGACGACACAAGCGCTTGTGTCGTCCGTTTCTTCCTTTGGCTACGTTTTTCGCGCAGTTTTCCACACATACTGTTTTGTGAGGCAGTCGATGACCCATCGTCTCGAAATTCTTTTTTCTTTGAATGAGGAAATCGTTTCGAGTCTGTAGGCAATTGGTGCACTGCTTTGTTGTTTCTACTGCTGATCACGCAGGCGGCATTCTGGTTCACGGTGTGGTGGTATCTCCTGCTGGGCATTCCCACATGGATGATCGCGCTTGCGTTGTCCGCCTACTACAAGAAGATCGCGTTCGGTAACTCGAGTCCATTGGCAAGCTGATGGTGAGCAGTCCCTTAAGAAATCGGCAAGGATGAACAGTATCCGTTGATTTAATGTAGATGTCGGCTTGGTGGCTTCACTCGAAGCGAAGCCGAACTGAATAACTAAGGAAAGGATGCAAAGATTGGGAAACGGCAGAAAGTGAAACGCTTTTGATGTATGTTCGTATAGAACAGTTATGCGATACGTCGATTCTATAAGGATTTTTTTAGTGTCGCACCAATGGACCATTACTTCAAGTAGCAGTGAACTGTGCAATGTAAATATTGGTACTGTCTTGTTGATATATTTTTGTAGACGGTCGCCTCCACACAGCTTTCAACTTCAAGAGTACGAGTTCTTCTAAACAGAACAAGTTTCTTCTGAGCATCTTTACTTTCATTTCACTGGCCGCAGTAGTTCCGCGGCAACGGCGTTACACCGCTTTGTTGTACTAATATACTCGCTCCGACCTATTATTGTGTAGCAAAGCTTCTCAAACGCCTCTTAAACTTCTCATTGGACGATGAAATAAAGCAGACGTGTGTATTTTGCTTTCGACAGAACTGTTGACGCGGCTAGCCGTAGATAGGAGTAAAGTGATTTGGAGACATCGGTCATTCAGTCATTTTAGAATAAACAACGATTGAAGTATGGCCTACCGTCCTGCCGAGTACTTACCGGTGAATGACATCCGACTACAACGGTCTCCCCCAGAAATTTTTAGAGGTGGACAATTTTTAGAGCTTCTGAGAACCCCTAGTTTTCGACACGCATCCAAATTTTATTTCTGGCAGCCATGACGCACATCTCGGACGCAATGCATGAGCGTTGACTCCAAGATTTGCGCTTAGAAAGTGCAACCAAGGGTGCTTGTCTTTGAGCGCTCACACTGGAGTTGTAGATCTTTGAAACCACTTTTTTTTACACAACCAGGTGGCAGGAGGCACAGCTTGCGCACAGTTGCTATTTATCATTCCACAAGCGCGTATTTCAATGAAAGTGGTTAATCGGAGCGGTGGCGTCTATCGAGAGTGGTGGGAGGCATTTCCACCGCCGCCCACGATGGGAAAATGCCGCCCACCACTGCTTACTACGTAGTTCCCCTGCCACTGCTGTCTACGTAGAGCCCTGCTGACTACGTAATTCAGTCCGCGCAATTGACCTGCGTTCCCGTCCTTTCTCTCCTTTCATGCCGCTGTCAAACACGGGGCACTCCGCAAGGCCTAACTTGGGACATCGACCAACGACGTTATCATCGCTTCCAACGGAAGACAATCTTCGTAGTTTGTTCGCAAGCAATCGCCGAACCCGAGAAAATCTCAAGAACTTCAAGTGTGACATTTATTACGAAATACGCTCGCCAGTACCTTTCCTTTCCAATTTTTTTTTCTCCCTAACTCGCATCATCGCAGTGAAAATACTCACGGCGCGGCATATTCATCCATTATATATGTACTCGCCGAAGTGCTCACGCGCTTTTTTTTGTCCTCAATTTTTGTGGGTATGGACTCGTAGCGCCGAGAGACGGAACAACCACTGCGCGCCACTTATCGCTTCATAGCAGGTCCAGTGAAGAAACGTGATGTTAAGCGAACTTCATGTTACGTATTAGTACATTCAACGTTCCGCAATTTATGTTTTATGCGCCATATAACGCGTCACGCTCACATAAAAAATGCTATTCCTTCCGTTAATTTTCTGACATTTTTTTTTTTTCAGCGTGGAAGCTCAGTGTCTTTTTTTCCGCGTTCTTATTCTGTGTCGATTGTTTGTTCTACTGAAATGTGTTGTATGACGGCCAGACCACACGCTAAGATTCAGCACCACCTTCTCCAATAAAATTTGAGTAAAATTTCACCGGCCGATTTTCAATGTGTGTGAACAATGAGCTCAAGGATATTTTAATGGACAGGCAAGTACAGGAGGTTAACATTGATCAATGATGTTTCAGGAATTTTGCAATAATTTTTTGTAAGGGAGTACCGGACACTGTCAAATAAAGCAAGGTATCAGCAACTATAACTTAATGCACTGTGGCCAACTGCTAATAAAAAATTTCGCGGAATACTGTTCTTATATCTTCTATTGGGGAGCCAAGTTCGAAAATTTAAATTATAGTAGGCAGCAGCGAGTATTTAAGCTTCCAATCCTCCCTTCCATCTTTTATATACGCTTCTCTGAACCACCTCTGTATTGAATATACAAAACATTTAGAGGAGAAAATCGTACGAAGGTGGAAACTTGGAGATCGCTAGTGGTCGATAAAAATTGTTGTTACCCTCTCTTTCGACATCGTGGCTCCTGCATTTCGGTAGAGAGTTCTTTCTGAACGTGTTTTACAATTATTTTTTTTTTGTCCTCGCCGCCCGATTCTTCGCCACGCCTACTTGAGTATGCGATGCTGCCTTTAGGGTCAACATCACAATGACTATCTCTCTCTCACTGCCCCATCTCATAGTGTCCTTATTTTCCGAGTCTTTTTTTTTTGCATTCGTCTTAGGCTGCATCCTGTCGCCATTTATATCCCCCCTTTGTGGTACGCCTCACAACTATGGTTCATAATACCCAGTTGAAAAAAAAAACACAATACGACGACAAAAAATTGATATTTTGTATTTTGCGACATGAGACATGGTTGCTGCCCTGTTGTCTGTCTCAAGACTTTAGGTCTCTTGAGTTTTGTGTAGTGCTGAAACAAATTTTTCGCATTATTTCAACGAAGTTTCTGTTACGACAATTCGGTGTCTGTTGTTACTACACATTTCTCCGCATTTGTTGTAGTACTTCAGCCCTCGGTTGCAACAACGCACACACGACAGAATTCACTTTTACGGCAGAGCTGTTGCGCTCCATGTTGGCCGTGTGTCGTAGGTACAAAATTATCATCATGAACGGGCATGCGCTCTCTTCTTCATTGTCGTTTTCTGCTTCGCTCCGAGAACACGGCCTAGCCAAGCCGGGACCAGCTAAAAGCCAAGCCAAGCCAGGACCAGCTAGGTGCTCACCAGCTCTGCTGTGTACCAGCCTTGCGAGACTTAATGCAAGCTGCGCTAATTTCTTTTATTAAAATCAGAGCGCAGAAGCACTACAAGAGAAAGAAAAGACAAGACGAGCGCACACTGAAAACTGAGTTCGTAGCGAGCGCTCGTCCCGTCGTCTTGCCTCCCTTGTCCTGTGATTTTTTGCGTTCTACTTTTATTTTAAGACCATGAACCAACTCGCCCCGTAGGGCACTGTGTTACAATTCACTACTTCTGAACACAATGTCTGTTGCAGAACAGAAATGCCTGTCACTGCCTCAGGAAGCTGTAGTGACTACAGAGAACTCTGGTGGTAACAACAGCAATCCGTGCTGTTCGGATGGCAAGTTCGGTTGTCATTTTCAACTGAGTAATGTTGTTATCATTGACGTCGCATATTTTTACGACTGCTCGCTTTTTCTCTTCTGTCGCTAGTTCTCTTAGCAAAAACATTTCTAGACGAAAAGATGTCAGGCCGCCTCGCCCAAAGGAAAACTGCCGGACCAGTTTTAAGTAAAGCTTATTCACTCACTCACTCACTCACTCACTCACTCACTCACTCACTCACTCACTCACTCACTCACTCACTCACTCACTCACTCACTCACTCGCTCACTCGCTCACTCGCTCACTCACTCACTCACTCACTCACTCACTCACTCACTCACTCACTCACTCACTCACTCACTCACTCACTCACTCACTCACTCACTCACTAACTCACTCACTCACTCGCTCACTCACTCACTCGCTCACAGTAGTGCATCTTGCATCGCCACCTTCAAGTATTCTTTATTTGGGGGCCTCGATCCTTCACAATTTTCTCCGCACTGCCGCTTCTACGCACAACTCAGTCCCTTGGAAGCCTGCAGTGAATGCCAACAAACACGCACCCCCACCATGCACACACGCACACACGCACAACTCTTTCCAAACCAACGGGCTTTAGGACAGATGCTTAGCCAGTGTTAGCCAGCACCGTCTTCGAGCACAAGCTACGGCTAGTCATGAACGCCCAGGACGCGGCCCGAGCTCGACGCAATCTGGACTGAGCACACATCTCCGAAGCTAGTTTTCGCAAAATAAAGATCTTTCTTCTGTCTATCTCTCTCTGCGTGTGTTTTTTTTCTCTCTCTCTCAAGTGTTCGTTGTAAAGTGGCATGAAAATCCCGAGTTTAACTCGAATCATTCATTAAATTTTTATTTCTTGAAAGCATGTCCCAAGCGCTGTGGTCGCTGGCTCTGGTGGCCCGCTGGGTGAGTTAGATGAAGGCTAATCAATCACCTGGGTCCCATCTAACGCGCAGTACCTCCCACTGCACCTTATTACGTGTGCAGGTCGTCGCGTATAGCTCGACGGGCTTGTTCGGACAATAGCGCGAAATGCGGAATACAGTTGGCTTAATTTCCACCACACGGAGTGTTGGCGTCATTGTATGGCATATAGTTCATCCATCATCATTATTTATCTACCCTTAAGGGTCCCTCATGGGCCATTACATACAAAGAGCGGGCGAATACGTCGGTTCTGTTTTTTTTTACGGAGTTGGTTCACTTCCGTAGTCTGAAGAGGGCCTGCACCTGTCGGTCGACTCTCTGATAGGCGAGGATATCTCCTCTTAGAAGTTTCACCTTCGAAGATCTATAAACGATCACCACTACCTCCTTTTTTCTTTTGCTTCTTTAATACCTTTTTTTTTTTTTGCAGCGAAGCTGGCTTAGTCTACCCTGTGCCGTCGTCGTCGTCGTCGTAGTAGTAATAGTAGTAGTAGTAGTAGTAGTAGTAGAAGTAGTAGTAGTAGTACGCGTCACGCAGGTCACGTGACCAGATAGGGAGTGAATAAAGAAAGAAATGAAACAAGATCATGATCGTGGTGACGATGATGATGATAATTATTGCTGACGATGATTATTATTGTTATGCTCGTGCACTTGCAGCTCCGCTGTCCGACATCTTTTATGGCGTAGAACTGGCTGAAGTTTTTTTTTTTTCCTTCCATTTAAGAACTGTTTTTTGTTTTCCTAGATTTCGAATGCGCCGCCCGCTTCATGGCCTGACACCCTTTCTGGCCTCTTGCCACAAGTTCAGCGACCGGTTAAACTATTACCTTCGTAAATCTGGCATCTCGTTAACAAATCTCTGTGCAGTTTGCAATGAATCGGAAACAATAGATCACTTTTTTTTCTATCATGCCGCCGTTTCGCCTCACTCCGTAGAATGTTTCTTGAAATGTCGACTGGTAGGCTGGGTTTACCACTTACTACTTCTAGCCTGTTGTCGTTTGGAGCCGATCAGTTTGGGGCATGCCGCAGTGCTATTATGACTGCGCTACGCAAATTCATTGAAGCAACCGGAAGAGTACGCTGCTAGTGCTACCGACCACTGAAAGCCACCCCACCCCTTTTTTTTTTATTTTTAATTTTTAATTTGTTCAATCTTTATCCTACGGCTGTTTGAATTTCTCACCTCTTTCACTTTTTATTTACGTCGCGTTTCGTTCTTTCTTTTTGACGTTTCATATCGTTTACATTTCCCTTCATAATTGTCAGTGTGGCCAATCCCCCTCGTGGGTATGAGCCAGTCTCCTGTAGGCGACCAACAAACAAACAAGTTGTGCACAGCCTCGCTCATGGCTTCTTGGCCAATCCCCCGTTGTGGGTGAGAAACAACATTTATTGAAAAAAAAATGTGGTTCATTGCGGGTAGGGCCCTTCTTCCAAGGCTCCACTGGCTATAGCGGCTCGGCGGGCCTGACTTAGGGTTGCCAGTTGGCTTCCCAGAGTCCGTTCAGCGAGTCGCGCCTCCCACGACCACGTGTGTATTGGGTGCGTTGTGGGTGTGAGCCATATGCAAGGAACAAGCAAGCAAGCAAGCCTCGCTCATTGCCAAGATCCTTCGATAATCGGTAAGTGTTACCTTATCGGGCACGGCCTTAGGTTTGCTTTGGATTATCCATACTGATTGGCCCCACGCGCATGCCACCGTTCCCAACCTGAACCTCTTTACATACAGCCATAGACTCCGAACGCCCGCTAATACGTCGCGCCGTTACATGAGGCACTAAGCCTATAGCTCTGCCTCCTGTTCAAGCCTCTCGGACTTACGTTGATAGCTTATATAACCACTTTGTGCAGGTTAGCCATCGGCTTGTTCTTGTATGCTGCATTGCCTTCAGAAAAGCAATGCTCTCATTTCGCGTCATGCCGTTATCAAATTTTTGCTTCAGTACTCCTCGGCGAATGTACCACTTCGTTTAAATGGTCTGTTACCTTCCTACAGCGTCTAGCTAGGGATAGTCTTTAGACGTTACCTCTCAATAGAGCGAGGCAGTAATTTCACTAATATTTTGTGTGCTCGATCTCATCCTCATGATATCTTGAATGGTTTCTTTACTGTGTTCGTGTGAATCCTAGTTGCGACAACACACGCAGGACGTCACTTCGCGCAACGTAGTCTCGCTGTCTGCCGCCGTTCATGTACGCACGGAGATCAGAGCAAGCCGCTTTTAACAGCGATGCAGAGAAAGTTCTGCTGAATAGCATTCATCAGTATTGACCTATGCAATCGCCATACACCTATACGCAAACTGTTCCATTCCATTCGCACGCTTTCTCTTGAACAAGAGCAAGAACGGTAAAGGTAATGTTATGCCTATTACCATCTAGAACAGGGGTCTCGAGCTCGGCTCAGCTATCGGGCCGCAGTCACGAAATTGTCTCCCGCTAAGGCCGGGACAGTGAAGAAAGTTTGCGCGGGGTGGAGATTGAACGAAACGCCAGCTGACGTCGTCATTTGAAAGAAGGCTTTTCCCATATGTCATATGTGGTCATTTTTGAAGGGGTTTTCGCGTCAGAACTGGAGAAAAAAAAAAACACATCGTTACTGGGGGGGGGGGGGGGGGGGGAGTGGTTATTAAGTAGTAAAATGAAGATAAAAGTGAACCCCGCAACTGTCTCTGGTCTCGAGAATGACCTAAATCTGGACGCCCATCCTTAAATATCGAGTTCTCACTCCACTGTTACGCTTTAACACATGTTCACCGCATGGGGTGTCTTACGAAAACAGATGCTTGAGACCGGTTAGGTCTGTGTACTTTATGAACATGCTTATCAAGAAGAAGAAGATATGGGACAAAGACAGTCACGTGCGGGCCAGGCCACTAGCGAGAAGCCCGCGGGCCGCGTGTTTGAGACCCCTGATCTATAGCATTCGTTCACTTGGCGAGTCATAGAGGGACGACATATTGTGCGGCGTGCTCACGAAAGAGAGTATTGACAACCGTACCCGTTTATAGCACAAAACCTCAAGAAATTATATACGGATTCTTCGGAGAGACAGCTTCTTAGGTGATGGAATATTCGGCATATAATCCGAGGGTCGAACCCGGGACCAACGCCTTTTCGTTGCGCATGCTGCCTGTCTTGCAGTTCCCGATCTGCCTGTGCGCCGCTTCAAAGAACTCGTGCAGAACCGACACGAGGACCTCGCCTGCGACTCCAGTTTCGCGTTTCTGGTAAGTATGCTATACACGATCGTTCACTTCCCGTTCGAATTAGTTAGTGTTCTAACCTAACTAGTGAGTGCTCTAATTTTTAATCAGCATACATTCACACTTCGGAAAGCGTAGGACCCATGGAACACCTTATCTACTGACACATACAGATAAAAGATTATTTCGCTGGATTTAACGCGAATCTTAATCTTCAATGAGGGCTTAAGCGCTAAATGATTATTTCACGATGGTTGACGGCGCCATATATCTCAGGCGCCTAAACGATCTAATTAGGCAGCTGATAAACCAATGTGGTCGTAAATTTAAATAATGTCCAATCGTATTGGCTGTCTGGGGCTAATACTTAATGGAAAATTCGATAGATCCACAATTACGAAAATACTTACTAAATTTAAAAAAAGTTCTTATATTGGCTTGGTAAAGAACACATCATGGTCGCAGGTCAACTTCGAATAGGATTTGGTCGGTGCTCATTGACTGACTCTCATGCTTAGCAAAAATTTATTAATTACACATTAAAAGCTTGGTGCGAGTATATCCGTTTGTTGCGAATGCTGTGACTAGTTTCGAAATTGTTATCGCGCAATTATCTAAAAAAATTGCAGTGGCTTAGCTCGGCTATGCCATGATATACGTAGCGTTGGCAAAGGTTCAGCTGATTATTCTTAGCATTCCAGATTGTCTAGGATTATTAGCCTTCTTCTGTTCATTCTTCGTACGCTGAACCGCTAATTGCCAGGCAACTACTTCGGGATCCGATGAGATAAGCTTCTCGGCTCTTCTGCGCCGTCGAGCAGCATTCGCGCTCTCCTTCTCCGTGGCGTTACCCACCTGCAAACGCCAGTCAGAGGCGCTATCAAGCGGCTCCAGCACAGTGTCAGACGGCGACTGCACAACGAAGGCGAATATCTGCGCGCGCGCTGGCGCCAATACGTCTGCCAAAGCTACGACGTCACTCTGAAAAGCGCAGACCCGCGGCGGCGAGTCGCGCGCGGCGGTAGCGGAGTCTGCGCGCGCGCCAGTGCCAGCGGCGCCAGTTTGTCTGCCGCGGCTACGACGCAACTCCTCCTGAACTCGCAGACAAGCAGCGGAGAGCCGCGCGTGGCGGTGTCGGAGAGCGCGTGAGATGCCAGCTCCGGTGACCCAGCTGTGTGACATCACTGATCCTCGTGCATGCGCAGCATGGCTCATGAGGATCCACGCGATATCGGCTCCGGCTAGGCAGGTGTAGCTAACGCTACAAAAATCATTACCAATTAGCTTCATTCAGCAGCTCTTTAGTAAGGCTGCGTTAGAAAACGCCACGCGAAACATGTCATTGCATGTTGGTGCCCGAAATTCAGGACGACTATTTCAATGATGGTGCTGGTCTCAGAATGTTCCTTACGGGGACGTGTCTTCAGCACTTATTCGTTTAACTGCACGTTAACGTCTTTATGGGCAACCGGCTGCTTGTGGCAACTGAAGCATCACTCAGTTCGCTTCAGATTATTTTTATATGTTTTGCCCATACATGTAAAGTCTCCATACAGCAGAAATCGATTTCTCTTAGAAATAAAGTTTGAATAAAGAAAAGCTAACAAAAAGCTAAAGGCAGTTTGCCTGACAAGATTTTCGTGCGGAGCATGCATACCGGCACGTGTAAAGCGCACAACGTAATGCTTGCGCAACTCGTTTGACAGAACACATTGTACAGCCCATCCACACATCGAAAAGAACACAGCACATTATGGTTAAACCACTAAAAAAAAGCAAATAAAGTTAACCGCATCAGGGGCGTAACCTGAAATTTGGAAGTTTGGGGGTGAAGGGGGGCAGGTATCAACAATGTTTTTGTAAGTTCTTGCGTGTGTTTGTACGTGTTATTTTGCATACACGTGCAAAATTGAAAACTTTCGGGCGTTGGTGATGAACCCCCTGCCCTGGCTGGCTACGCCAAGGTCTGAACACTAGTCTATGGCCATTTCTGTTGTCTTTGTATTGGCTCTAAGTATATTTTTCTGATAGCCTTGTACTTGAGAATACACGTACGAGTATTAACTCGGAGTACTAAACATGCTAGAGCACATTGTCCTGTTGACTAGTTCTGGAAATGTCAAAAGGGAATACATTACAATTGCAAATGGCTGCCACATTGTGACGTTCATGGTTTCGTACTAGTAAACTAGAGGGAAATCTGGCGCTAGTGTCTACGGGAGCTGCAAGGAATGACGCTTTAGCCAGCATGGAAATGACGGGTAGTACACGGATTTGCCAATATAAGCTTCGTATCGTTCGGCTCCCTGTGGCTCCGTGTGGCCTGCAGCCGCTTTGTCGCAAGAAGAAATTCAGCGCAAGTTCACCTGTCCCTGTTCGCCATCTTGACCCTTTTAGGCTGACCAATTCAAATCAGCTCACGAGGTTCGAGCCGTTCTTTTATCCCAAATACAAGCCAACACACAACAATTAACAAAGCCACAAGTGCGTTCGAAGCCGCAAGTGCGAAGACTCGGCAAATCCATGTACTATACCCGTCATTCCCATGGTGGCTGAAGGGTCGCAGCGCCACGGTTGCCTCCAGTAGACATTGTAGGAAACGCTATGGTGACGTTCTTTTAGACTTCGAGAAGTGCTCGGACTTGGGAACACCGCCCGACGTCATGGAAGGGGCCTCTCAAATTTTTCTCCCGTTCCTGTTGCTGCTTCTCGGAGGAGACCACGGGCTCATCCCGTCTGCTGACGCGTCCGGTAAGCCGCCTACTTCACTGTGCGTTCGCTTTAAGTACACGTCATTCGCGAGCGCGTGTACTGCGTTAAGCTGCGAGGAAGAAAAAAAAAACACGGTTGATCCCTACGTCATAGGAATTGGTATAACACGAAAGTAAAACGTGTCTTCACAGACGTAGTTGAGCGTTTGTTGTGCATTGTTTCGCCGAGGGCGAAGGAATGAATGCTCTAGCAACAAGTTGTAATGTCACGCGAAGAACGGCAAGCAGCTCGAAACATCATGTGTATATTCGTTCCGTGCGTCCTTTCTACTTGAGCAGCGCGTTGCGACAACGCGCTGCTCAAGCAGAAAGGACGCACGGAAAGAACATACACAGAATGAGCGCGAACTAACAACTGTCACAGCTCGATAGTTAAAGCGCACTGGTCAAATGACGCACGAAACGAACGCACAAGTATACACAGGATGAGCGGGAACTGTCACAGTTGTAACTTATTTGTTTGTGAGCAACGCGCTCCTTTCGCAAAAGCGGCCGCTGCAGTGAGCGAAGTGACCTTCGTGCTCTCTCCAACTTCAACGCAAACTTGCGGTGAGAGCGCAAGACGTACAAGATAAGCGCGCGCGCACGAGCGACCACGCCCTGTAGAGAGGCGCACGCTCATCTCAACGCGTGGGGCGACGACCTTTAAAGCGCGGCCTTCGAGCCCTTCGCGCCATCTCGCTAGTGATAACGAAAACACGCTGATGTACATACGACCGATATCTGAGTACCGCCATCGGCAAATGGTGTATATAAATAGCACGCCGTTAGTATGACGAAGAGCGTGCCGTCTGTGGCGGTGTCGTTTCGCGCTGCGCGCTGCGGATTTAGAAGTCGTAAGTTCGACTCCGGGTGACGGAACTTTTTCTTCTAATTTTTTTCTTTGCCATATGTTAGTCTTTATATTTTGCAACGTCATATCCGTGACGGAAATGCGTCAGTGGAGCCGTGGTGGACCGCGGCATAAAACACTTTCGTGTCAAAAAACATTCGCCCTGAGCAGGTCTTGCTTTGAATCAGCCCCAGAAAAATGAAAGACACAGGGAGAAACGACCTGCAACCAGGTAACAGCGGCATTTCTTTTTAAGTAAAAAAAAACACTCCAAAACATCGCGTTCTCTTCCGCAAAGACTCAATGCAGGCATCAGTCTCGGCTACTTAGCTCCCGCACATAGTTTTCTTTCATTCTGTCTTTTTATCAGGCCTGCAGCGATCCGAAGAAGGTGAGCTACGAGAAGACACCCGCCGCTAGCATGATCACGCCACGTGAGGGCATCTCAACAAGGGGCTGCAGAACATCTACATCTGGCTTAGTCGTCGCTTCGGCTCCATGATACTTTCGGAGGACATCCCAGAAGGTATGAGTGGCCAACGATGACGTCACAGGCCGCAGTTGCTCGCAGTGCATTTCGAATGTAAAGATTTCGATAATACATAGAGCGAAGCACTCTCCTCCGCTGTTGCTGCGTTCGATCACCTCAATAACGTGTCAAAGCTCAGTGTCTGAAAATGGCCTCGTTGCAGCTGGGAAAATGCACGCACGCACGCACACGCACACGCACACGCACACCACAACACACACACAACACGCCACCCGCACACACACACCACCACACACACACACACACACACACACACACACACACACACATGCAAAAGCACACACACGCAGACGCACGCAGTGGTGCAGCCTAAGTAGACTGGGAACCTTTGCAAATTTCCATCAGGACAATAAGGATCTATAACGGCATTAAGGCACGTGGCGTTACGTTTGACATCCATATCAACACGGAGAGCCCCTTCGGATGTTTGAGGAGGAAATGCGGAGTCTGTATGTTGTAGCTGTTGCTTGGAACACCGATCAAAAAAACGTTATAAATGGCTGTGACCTCACGGCCATTTCTGATTCGTAACCTATGGGCAAAAGGAGGAACACATGACTGATATACAGGGACTCAGTTTTCTTTTCTCTCTCGCACACCTTTATCTCATATTATGTTGAAACCTCCGAGGCAAGCTTTTCCTCGTAATCAACTTTACGGCTAGCACTGTTTCCCTCTCGCTGTCTTTCGATTCGGCTACCTGAGTACCTCTTCAATCATTTCCATATCTCTGTTCTCGTTATCTATCTAAACATATTTTCCTTTTCGCTCGTCCACAGCTCTCAAGAAGGCCGATAAAGTGGACCGAAAAACTTGGAGTACTTCATCATTAAAACCTTCTTTGGCAAAAAAAAAAAAATGGGGGACACTTTAGCTTCGCCTTTAAGAGTTGAACGCGATAGCGATATCCCGCCCCTAGTGCGCACTTCGAACACTACGAGTGTTTAACAGAATGTGCGCACTAAGGTGTGTGCCTTATGTAATAGTTAGCATGCTTTCAACCAGGGAGCAATTTTGCGCGAGAAACTTTTCGAAGTGCGATGAACCCACTGCGTGGTCTTAAGGGATACGCGCAGTAATATGTGTGCCTTTGGTAATCGGTGGGCTGTCTTTAAACCACCAAGTCGTTATGATATTGACATGGTGTGACGCCCGATGGCAATGTACTGTTATACCACGCAATATTACTGCGATATTACAACTCCTACTGTGGCACCTGTATACAGGACGCGTATTCTTGGGAAGCATGAAAGTTACTTTCAGTGCAGCTCCAAGCAGAGGCGGGGCTGTGTGGTAGAACACCTGCTTGCCACACAGACGGCCTGGGTTCGATTCTCACTCGGACCCAACATTGTTATTATTTATTTTATTTGCAGCTTTTTCGATTTTTCAGTCACGGCCAAGATGATTATTTTTCGCTCACAACCAACGGCGCCGACACCGACGCCGACGGCGGAATTTCTGCGATACGAGCTCTCTAACGCTATCGCGTTAAAATAAGATTCTTAGAATCGTCCCCGCACGTAGCACACAGATATGCGAAATAAGATGTGCGAAGCCCACAAGTTTGAGTCCATGAAAGTAACGCAGTCGTCCACTCGCTTTCTGGGACGTAGCTCCAAAGGAAAACTCTTCTGAGACAGGAAGCTTATTAGTTGACGAAAAATGACTAACCTTCCAGTACATACTTGGGCTGGCAAGTCAGTGATACCGCGTAAATTCAAGATAAGAATTCAGCCGCGGTTTGAAGCGCAAGACCTCGTAAGATAAATCGTTGCAAGCCTTGTCAGAGGGCATGACTTGTTCGCACAATTGCTGATGAATGCGGCACGTCATACCAGAGGCATAGCCAGAAATTCTTTCGGGGGGGGGGGGTCCAACCATACTTTATGTGTGTTTTTGTGTGTGTTGTATGTGTTCGTGGTTATATCGCATGCAATTTTAAAATTTCGAGAGGGGGAGCTTGAACCCCCCAATCTCCCCCCTGTCTATGCCCCTGCGTCATACATATGTTCAACACGTTAGCTTTTCCTGATATGGACTTTCGTGGCATTTACGCGACAGTCAGAGTGTACCGGTGTTACAATAGGTAAGAATACTCGTCAGTCTACAGAAAAGTTAGTGCTTTCACCTATGATTTGGACAACACTGGCCATATGGGAAAGAACAATCACCTAAAGACCACAGTGCTCGACGATTGAAGCACAATATTCGGGGCGCGTGGCTGTTGGCGCTTGAGGTGAGGTTACGGGAGGGCGAGAGCGTTCGTGACGTATGGTGACTGCAACCGGTAAACAGTTGTTCAGTCTGTGGTTCTCGTTGGATCCGGCGGAGCGCTGCAATCCTTCGTAAAGTAGTGTGCCTCGATGTGTGCGCCAAAACGCGCAACAAAACGCGCATCAAGGCACCCTATCGTAAAGCACGCTCGCCAGCTACAGCCGTTTTCGAACGGCGCGGCGCGTGAGCGCATTGTTTTGAAGCCATCGTGGCAAGCAACGCTCCGTCAGAACGCTCTCTCCCTCACCGTTACCCTCCCCGCCGGCAGCCACGCGCTCCGAGTATCACGTTTCGAACGCCGAGCACTGCAGGTACACCCTTGCGTTCTTTTTTTAAATACCGCGCGAGCGTTGACCCTTGGATATGGTAGCGCCTAATATAGGCGAGAAATAAACGAGATTTCTTACATAATGCGCAAGAGCAGAGAGCAAACTCGTGCGCGAGGGCCATCTGCTACGCTGTGTGCTTAACATAGGTCGGCAAACTCACTCATGAGTTGACTCTCTCAGACTCAGATCGAGCCGTGAGTCTGAGTCTGAGTGAGTCAGGCTGAGTAATAGTTTCGTGAGTCTGAGTCCGAGTGAGGAAAATTTCCAGTGAGTCCGAGTCCGAGCAAGTCCGAATGAGGAAAATTTTGGTGAGTATGAGTCCGAGTGAGCCCTAAGGGCAAAATATGTTTCACGAGTGAGCCTGAGTGAGCTCCACATTTTTGCCGACCTATGGTGCTTACAGATCCATACATGTTCACGCTGAGACGTGCTCTCAATTGGGGTTGCAGAAACAGCGTCTTTTCCTCTCTTCAACCTCTCCTTCTTCATATATGCGCTATCACCCTTATATGTGCGATCATGCGTTGAAAAAACCAATGTGACGCTTCTCGACGATATCAGAAACTACTGTATCCTGGGGTGGATGCTCTCGCGATATTGCAAAAAAAAAAAATGGCAAGGGTGTACACAAGGCACTGGCTCATGCTTAGTTCATTCATCCCGTGCTCAACGCCTTCTTGTCCAGGTGACCGACTTGCTCCTCGGTGGCGCTGGCGCATCCTTGCTGCTCGTGCTCAGTTTCCTCCTGGCGGTCGTCGTGCCCGTGGTCGGGATCTGCGTGCTGTGCGTCCGTCACATGCAACGGCCCGAGTACGAAGAGCCGGAACCGAGGAGCAGGCGGCAACGCGGTGAAGCGCAGCACCGCTTTCTGGATTCTCATCGTGGCCTTAGTGTAAGCCTATGTGGATAGGCGCACTACGGCATTTCATCAAATTTTTGGTGTCTAGTACAGTCAACTGGTGGTGCTGAGGCGAACGTGAAGAAAATTAAGCAACGCGGTGTAGGTAGCCTTGCTTTGGGAGCTCGCTGCAATCCACCCAATCAAAAAAGGCGGGGGGAGGGGGGGGGGGCAAGGTGACATGAGATACACATCATTCAGGCGCAGGGAAGCTAGCAGCAAGATAGATTTTGGGGAGTGATCGAGAGACACTGGGGAGGAGCGATAAGCCAGGAAAAGTTTTCAGCTACTTGTACATGATTAATTTCCATACAAAATGGAGGAAGCGAACCAGAAAGCTGTCAAGCAAATACTTCTATAGGCAATAGCAGGAGACCGAGCGAAAAAGAAACATCGGTAAAGAAAAATGTTTAGGAAAAGGAGAGGGGCCTGTGGAAAATAGGGATGCTTACGAAATCAGCACTGGGAACGTATAGAACATTCAAACAGGAAGTCACCAGAGAAAATGTCTACTCTAACCCTCGGGGTAGCTACCTGTTGTTCGAAGCCAGGACGGGAGTACGGCGGAATAAAACTTACCGAGCCAAGTGCGAAGGGACAGACATCACGGTGCGTGTGGAGAGGAGGAAGCGGCTGAACGTCTGATCCTTTTGTGAAAATGGCTTCACCCTACACTTCAAGGCAATGGGGCTGAATTTTTCAAAGCATTAAGATTTAGGGACAGTGAAGGGAAAACATGCTTCAAGCAGGTAGAAATAACCAAGAGGAGGTTATCTGATTGGTGGCTAAAATCAAGTCAGAAGGGAAATTTAGTATTCCACTATGTAGAGTTAGTACTTCATTATAGGTTACGGCTAGGCGACGTGAGCCACCACCCGATCAAAAGGATTATAGTCCCATCCGTCAATCTAACCATAAGTGAAGGAACAGACTCGACTCCAGTACTATTTAGGAATGCGTGGCACAGAATCGTCAATCTAGAGAATGAAAAAGTGTACTACGTACTTCCAGTGCCTGTATGATGTGTGAATGTCACGCAATGTCACACCATGGTATAGTCGAGCGCAACATTCGGGCTGACTAATTCTCCTTACTGATGCCGACGTGTACTGCGGCTACTGCATAGCACTACCTAAACGCCAGCAAACCCAGGAGCTTCAATGTTCATTTCTATTCGCGATTTGACAGTTTCATGGCCCTCGGCGCACTTCTGACCAGGGTCACGCGTCCGTGGCCTTGGACAGCGCCAGAAGCAGCTGCACTACATAGTCGACACTATGCCGGCGTCCTGCAAAAGCCGATAAATGTGAGTGCGTTCTGACGTATAGCGTGACGTGCGTTTGCTGCAAAGCATATATATATAATCTTGAGCACAGCACCCGTATTCGTTGCAGTCCAGGTTGTCTTATAGTCAGCTACAACCGACGTCCAACTTGAAAATAGGGTGTCTTAGCAGTGCCGGAAATACCGAACCATTTACGCTGTTAAAATGTGGTAACAGAGTATTTTAGTTTGGCGTTTTTACGCTCCGCTCAGCAGCTAAACAGAACGGGGGCGCGAATGCGCGTGCTACCACCGCTTAGCTGCAAGCGGGTTAGCGGAGCGAGGCCCACGCTCAAAAATGCCAAACTAAAATACTATAGCGTTTTGTCCCGCAGGCCTGTTAACGCGAAGCCGTTAACTTTGAGATTACTCTTGCATCTTACTGCCCCACTGTCGGTCGGCAGTTTTATTCGCATGCGTACAGCTCGTACCATCATCACCCCAAAAACACGCAATGTGTAGTACCGAAGCTGCATAAGCAGTCAGTATACCCGTCGTAGTGTAGGTTGTGAAGTCCGTTTTGCCTGCTATGCATATCACATATATCATATCGTATGCTTTCGGTGTGATATGTCATGCTTTCGGTAATAGGTCGTTCACAGAAATACATAAGTCCCGAATCCTGTGCGGCAGGCCGAAAATAAGTTGCACTCGCTAAACTTCAGAGCGCAAATTCGGTACGGGGCATAAGAACACACACAGCACTGGACAAGCGCTACCTGCGCTATTAGCGCTTGTCCATTGCGTCAGTTAGCGCTTGTCCTGTGCTGTGTATGTTCTTCTATGTCCCGTACCGAATTTGTGCTCTGAGGTTTAGCGTTATGAACCAACTAGCCCAGCAACAAATCTCTTCAGATAAGTTTCAGTTATCGCTACCTCCCTCGTCGCGCTGCGAGCTCAACGCACAATTTCGTCCATTTCGAAGTGCCTGTAGATATGGTTATCCTGTTACGCGCTGTCTTTGTATTCTCATATTTCTGCAGCTGTGTCATGTTTACCGACTTCCGCGCGCTGCTTCCGTAGCTTGCCTCTTTTCACAACCAGAAACATCTCTAACCTCAGACGCGACGTCTTTGCCGTTTTCCATGCAGGACATGCCTCATCGTGGGGCCAGACTTCAAGAAGTTTTCAGCGGCGTTGGATGAGCGACTGAAAGGTAAGCGTGTGCTTCTACGAATTTAGTCAACATTTTCTTTCTCTTTTATTGGGTGCGAACACATATATTTCGGCAGGCTTTCGCGATGTAGCATGTCACGACCCTGAAATGAACTGAAATATGATATTGCCACCTATTCATGCATCAATCGCAGACTTGGCAATAATGAAATTACATTAACTTACTTTTTGCTTTAATGGGTTATGTAATGAAATATGTGGGCTAATAATTTAGCAATGAAATTGAATCGTGTAATTATAACAAAATTACCCATTACTATCTCAATTACTTTTGACTAAAGTATGGCATTTCTTCTCCTCTTATGGCATAAAAATAAAAAATTTACGAAGGAAGGAAAGGAAGTAACATTAAAATTCAATGAGAATTCGAGCAGGAACCAGGGTTGTTCATGTTAGGCTCTCGGATTAATATTGAAGATTCGTTTTATTCGTTGCCCCATAATGAACTTATGAAGAGCGTCCAGTCCTGTTTTGTTGACGATAATGATGAAGTTGTGTTTATTAACGATTGCTGTACTTGTGTGGTAATATTTCGGAAATGTTATCGTTTTTTTTGCGGTCCATGTTTGTTGAATGCAACGGGAATATTTTTGTCCAAAAGTCATAAGTTTGTATTATGTCAAGCGTAGCCCCAGGCCTAAGCAATATTTTCCTTAGCCCCGCTGAAGAAGCTATCGCGCAGAACTTTAGTGGCTTGGCCTCCCGTGTCTTCCGATACGTTCATGATTTTATCATCACGGAACGAGACAATCAATATAGCATGGGTAGCTGATATCGTAAATATTTGCACGACATGTGGCAATGGTTTAAAGTACCTAGATAAAAAAAAACTCAGGTTTAAATATGGCAATTTGTGCTTGTTCTATAAGCCCCGCTCTGAAAAATCGATTGCGAATATTTTGATCTGGTCATTCTAAGATAGCGAAATCCGATATCGTTTTCGCCGCGCTGCGCATCGTGCTCCAGAAAATGCGCTCTCATTCTCTGAGGGAGAGTTTCCTGAGCCAGAGTGTAAGATTGCAATCGGCGGTCTAACCTGATGCTGAAATTGAGCTCCTGCCATAATTTGATCAAGCGGTTAAAGGTGTTATGAGACAAACAAAGCTAAAAGAGCACATGTGCATGAAAAAAGGCCGGTGTGGTGATTGTTCCTCATGTAGTACATAAGTCTTCACATTTCCTGAGAATGTGGAAAGCAGGTATGGAGCGCGTGTGGCCTTATCCGCTAGTAATAAACTTGCCACTCTTTGTTGCCAATTGCATAAGAAACTGTCGGGCGTTGATAAGGCTTACACACGCATTTTCCGAGAAGCAAGATGACTTATACATTAGATGTAAGTTAGGTGTTGTTTAAAGGTAGGCATTGTCATTTGAGCGTGTATATTTTGGAAAAACCGGGCTATGTGTGACTCTTAGATTGAAAGGTCTGTCTTCGTTGAACGTTACAGGTGCTTTGCACTTGCCATCGTACTGTGGAGATTGTGGGTGTGAACCGATAGTTAAGGAAACTGATTGTTTTTGTTCCGGCATTAACATCAAAGCACAAGGGACATAACGGAAGCTATGTGCATAACCGCGAAGGGAGAGGCCCTAAGCCAACCGTCTCTTGCCCTTAGCAAAAAGGAAGTGCGATTTTAAATTTAAGCTTGTCATCTTGATCAACGAGGGAAATTGGTTCTTAGGACACAACTATATTTCTTAGTTTTGCTTGTTTTCTATGTCTCTGGATGCAAGTGTATGCTCCACGTGTTCCGGCGTGGTTACATCACTTGGATGACTCTGCTGCGCATGCGCGGTCGCTTCGTCGTGGCATATGATTAGCCTTTCATATATTCGTTTCGTTTCTGCTGATGAACTGTAGCTGTAGGACAGCGCGCGTGTCGTTACCTTCTTTTTCTTCGTCCTCGTCCGTTTGAGCGTTGTAAGCTGTTGAGAATTCATTATCAGCAACTGGCCCAAATTTCCCTTCTTTTGCAGACGCTATTAGTTACCTCACTAATGCTATTCTCAGTACTTGCAATAGGCGTCATCAAGCATCTGCTGACAGCCTCCTATATATATAGTAAGCGGCTCCTCATCTTTAAGGTGTAATATGGCTGCGAGTTCCACGCAGGCAGTCATTTTTTCCCTTTTTGTGTCGCAGACTGCTCCGCGAAGCCCGCACCGTAATGGACGACGTCTTCAAAAATGACCCGCTGCTGAAGTTCGTCTCCACCGCCGCAGAACGTACGTATATTGCAATGTTATATCCCGCCCGCGGCGGCTGCATTTTCGATGGAGGCGAAAATGTTGAGGCCCGTGTACTTAGATTTAGGTGCACGTTAAAGAACCCAGGTGGTCGAAATTTCCGGAGCCCTCCACTACGGCGTCTCTCATAATCATACGGTGGTTTTGGGACGTTAAACCCCAGTTATTATTATTATGCAACGTTATATCTTCTCGTTTAGAGGGGTACTGACACCAGTTTTCGAAGCAGGATTTACTGCGTCTACAAATTTCCTGTATACAGAGACCGCTCTGAGCAAGTGTGAAGCTCAGTAAATGCTGACAAGCAATTTTATTTTGATATTAAAGTAATTTTCGCATGGCTCACCTACTGACAACGAAACTAGCTGACGTCAGGCTACAGCGTCAATTCTGGTGACTTCACTCACCAGTATGGCTAGTTGTGATGACGTCAGGTACCAAAACATAAAATGACCGCTTGCACGCCATCAAAAACGCTGTTGGCCCTTCTCGGATACAATCATACGTACGCTGCTATAGCTTATGACCCTACAAGTAAACTACAGACTAAGCTGCAAAATTGCTGACCAGGTTTTCAAAATGTTCCGGTCTCTATTACCGTCTGCTCTGCACGAACGGTTCACCCCCTGCAATGTATGGCCTGCCTGATGTCCACAGGCCTGGCGTTCCACTTCGGCCTATTGTCGACTTCACCAGGTCAACGCTTTACCGACTATCGGGATACCTTCACCAAGTGTTGAGTTCTCAGCCGGCAAGACCTCGACGCACGTCGAAAACTCGTCCACATTTGTTTGATGAAGGACGTCATGCTGAGAGAAGAAGACACTGTGGGCTCGTTCGACGTCTCACGCACGAGTTCTCAGTGGATTCGGCAGTAGCCACGTGCGAAGTAGCGCTAAAAAGCAGACAGTGACCTTCCTGATCGCGGCCCCTTCGACGTCCCCGAACTTAGCGAGCTGCTGCGGTTTTGTCTTAGCAACACGTATTTTTCGTACGATGGCATCATTTATCGCATGCAGTACGATGATGTGAGCTTCTATATTGTTACTACGGCTAATCTAGTAATGGAAGCCTTGGAAGAAAGATCCTGGCAACGTTCACTCCGGTACCCAAAGTGTTGTTCAACCGGTACGTCGATGACTGCTTGCGCATTTTGAGGAAGCATACATCGAACGCTTCATGGACTGCCCTGACGCCCAATGCGAACATACAGTTTACAGTTGAAGCACGAGAAGGACACCGCGCTGCCTTTTTGGGATGTTTGGGCTCGCCCGGATGGGAGCGCCCTCGCCTTCTCAGTATACAGGAAGCCCACTTACCAGGTCGTTATCTCAATTTCAATTCCCATCGTACCACCGGCCACAAGACGTCCGTAGTGTCAACCTTGGTAACACGCGCCGTACGGTCTGCTCAGATAGTGATGCATTGGAAAAATAACTATGGACGATCCATCAGCTAAGCCGCAACAGCTATCCTGATCTTGTATCTCTAGAACTGAGAAGCGGATACCACAGCCAAGCTCAGAGCAACGCTACAATCTGTGCACTGCGGCCATACCTTCGTCGAAGGAATCAGCGAGGCACTTTCGCGCCTATTTTCAGAATACTATTTGCGCGTTGCTCACGTCCCGACCTGCAAGCTGCGAAACCAGCTCGTGATGTAAGAACAGGCTGCCAAGTGAATTGTTCCCGGGGTCGTGTACATCGTGTACAAATGTCGATACCATCGTTCGTGTAGCCCGATATTGCGTCAACCCCTTTGTGTAATACCGGCCGCAATACCGAACTCGCTCGAAACATCTATTAATCAATCGTAGGCAGGTAACACCCAGCTAGTTCTGTCCAATCACCTTCAAAGAGCGGATTGGAGCTCTTTCATT
>NC_051182.1:127561446-127603106 GCF_013339695.2 Rhipicephalus sanguineus
AGCATTATTCTTCATCCTGCGGAGAAGCGAGGCACCAGCTACACGTCTGTAAGGCATTACGTGCACTTTGCTGACGCGACGACTGATGACGATGAAGACTTTTGGCTCAGCCCTTTGTAATGGGTTGGAAGCTTTAAACGGCCCACCAGTTATGTAATTTGCATTGGGTGACGCCCGGTCGCTATTTCCGTCTCCCGCAATGCTGTATAACATACGTTGACGTGGGGGCGAGAGGCGGGGGGGGGGGGCGAAGAACTTTACTGAGACCCCGTGGAAATGGATCATGCACTTATGGGCTTCCTTGGCAACCAATACAAGTGCACTTGCGAGGAACCCACTACGCTATAAATCATCGTAATTTTTGCGAAGCAGGCACTAGGAAGCAGGGAAGTAGGGCAGCAGGCACTACACCATTTTTCGTCACTCTACGGAGAGCCGCGGTACCTGCTAAACGCATGTCAGGCATTATGCGCACTTTATTGATGCTGTGCCTGATGACGATGAAGAATTATGGCGGAGCCCTTTGTAATGGGTTGGAAGCATTCAACAACCCACTCGTTGCGCAATTCGCATTGTATGACGCCTGGTTACAGAATTCGCGTTGTGCGACGCTTGGTGCTTATTTTACTCTTCTACCACGCTATATTGCATACGCTAATGTGGTTCCTTCCCGACATGAAGCCTGTATATGACCTTTTTGCAAAGCAGTTTCAAGCACCGGCATGGCTCAGAGGTTGAATAGTGGGCTCCCACGCAGAGGGCCCAGGTTCGAACCTCGTTCCATCCTGGAATTTTCTTATTTCGTTTTTTTATTATTTTGAGCGATACTGGTTACGGACATCGGCGGCGGCGGCGGCGGACAACTACGGCGCCAAAAACGGCCGGTGAAATGATCTCATAACAGCTTTCGCTGTAAAAAGTGGAGAAAAAAAAGGAACGCCTTCTCACCTTTGAGCATAGGTCGACAAACTTACTCAGAGTCGACTCACTCAGACTCAGATCGAGCCGTGAGTGTGAGTGAGTCCGGGTGAGTAATATTTTGGTGAGTTTCAGTCCGAGTGAGTAAGGTTGAGAAAAAGTTTAGTGAGTATGAGTCCGAGTGAGTCCGGCTGAGAAAAACGATGAGTCGAAGCCCGAGTGAGCCCTAAGCGCAAAATATCTCTCTTGAGTCCAGTCAGACAGACAGACAGACTTTAGGTTCTATCTACACAACTTCAGCATTACGGTCAGCGTTATGTCGGCTGACGTTTATACTCCCGTCGACTCACACATGCTTCAAAGCACTAGTGTTGATACGCCAGCTCTGTATTTATTGAACAGAGGCGTCAGTTACAAAGAGGGGAGGGGTGGGGCAGGTGCCGTGATCTCCCCCCCCCCTGCACATTCCTTCACAGCAAGCTGTTCACAAAAATAGCTCGTGTGAGTCATTTCTTTCAATAAAAAATTGGACCATCTCCCCGAAGGGAGCGCTGATGGGATGCGAAGCAGCAGCGTTGCGCACGCGTGGCGTCACGGGTTGAACGGCGCTAACGCGGGTGCTGCGGTGAGCGCTGGAAGATTCGTTTGAAGCGAAACTCGGTGTAGCGTTTACTGGTGTAAACGTTTGAAACGCATACACGGGAGGCGAGCGGGCGTTGGAGGCGGCAGCTGCGGCGCGCCGGAAGGTGAGGGAGAGAGTGACGTACGCGTGCACCTGCGAGGGAAGCGTGCGAGGGGTGCGTGACGTCAACGCCCAGCTGCGGCGTGACCTACTTGGCACCGCTCCAACACCTGCGCCGAGGGAAGCGCATTGCCTCGCGTTTGTGCGGACGGACGGACAGCGTTACACAGGCTAGTAAAAGAGCTGCTACGCATTTAAAATGTCCTTACTTGATTGAAACCCATGATAACTCATATCTGAATGTACGAGATCAAAAGGCGCCAAGTAGAGCACATGTTATGCGAGATATTGGTGTTAAAGAGCCTTGACGCCGTTGTCGAAAAAGCTAAATATGCGCTAACGGACTCATGAGCCGATTCACTCAGACTCACATAAAGCCGTGAGTCTGAGTCTGAGTGAGTCCAAGTGAGTAATATTTTGGTGAGTCCGGCTGAGAAATGTTTCAGTGAGTCTGAGTCCGAGTGAGTCCGGTTGAGGAAAATATTGGTGATTCTGAGTCCGAGTGAGCTCTAAGAGCGAAATATGTTTCATGAGTGAGTCTGAGTGAGCTCCACATTTCATGGCGACCTGTGCCCTAGCGATACACCGCACTCGTACAATTCTCGAATGCTATCAAGGTCACATTCACACCGCACCGTACCTCGATAGCCCAGTTAAAATAACTACTGAAAACCGATACCATATTCTTCTACAGCAGTTTTCTTAATTCCGTTTACAGTCGTTGACCCTCTGCCGCGAGACCTATATCACAAACGAGGAGCATTCTACACTATGTTTTCTTTCACTAACACGTCCGTTGACACAGTAATAGAAAAGGCGGCACTTGTTTCCTTGCAATGACTAAAAAAAAAAAAGAAACGCGCAAAACGTAGCACAGATACAGCGAAAGCTGGGGGGAGCGGCCTTTCTAGAGCTCGTTGGGAAACTTCTACAAGTACAGTTGCAAGGCACCTGCTAAGCCATAACTCATCATTTTTCGATGTAGGGAAGTACCCACTATGTCATTATTCATCAATCCGCGGAGAAGCAAGGTACCCACCACGCGTCTGTAAGACTTTATACGCACTATGTTCATGCTGTGGCTGATGAAGATGAACTATGGCTCTGAACTTCGTAAATGAACCTCCCTCTCGTTACGCATAGCTCTTACTTTACTATTATACGCTATATTACATCTGTTAACGTGATTCCTTACCGAACATGAGGCCTGCAAAGGGTCTTTTTGCCAATGACTTTCAAGCGCAGACGTGGCTCTTTCAATAGAGAAAAAGATTGCGGCAGCTATGCACTAAGGGTACGAGGACTCAGGAAGCAGCGAAGCTGGTGGCGTTCCCCTTCTCCTTTCCCTCCTCTTCACCTTAACATCACTCCTCCTCAACTCCACTACCCTTTTCCACCCCTTGCTATACTATACCATAGATGGCTATGCTATGTTTCACGCTTTACCCTCCTCCTCCTTTCTCTCCTCCTATCCCTGACTTCCCTTTCCCACCCCCTTGCTGTACTATACAAGGCTATTTTATGCGCGGCGGTGCGGAGCGTCGACAGAGCCAGCCGACGAGAGGCGCAGTTGCGCCAGGTGGTTGCTAGGCAACGTGCGGTGACGCCTGAGCCAGGCGCCGTTTCTGGTCTACGCTCTGTGGAGCAACGAAACTCTTAAACAGCTCAGCTGTTTAAAAAAACGTTAGCTAACGTTGTTCTTGTGTAGCGACTCGTGTCGTTCTAAATCCTGTGCTAAATGCAGCTCCACTACTTTGAAACCTGAGGAAGTGCGTAGCATGGGCACCACCCAGTGATCCTATTCGTAGAGTTCCCACTGCTCCGTTTACCGAACCGTCGATGACGTCAATGTTTGAGGTAAGCACGTAGGGTTTCCCCGGCACGACTAGAATCTTGTTAGGGAGATTCGCAAACTCGGCGTGCGACATGAGCGCTTCCTTTTGCCTGTGTTTTATCGACTTCCTGCTTGTTACGGCAGTTGAGATAC
The DNA here is from genome assembly GCF_013339695.2 of Rhipicephalus sanguineus. Taxonomy (NCBI): domain Eukaryota; kingdom Metazoa; phylum Arthropoda; class Arachnida; order Ixodida; family Ixodidae; genus Rhipicephalus; species Rhipicephalus sanguineus. The sequence continues at coordinate 127,565,094 of NC_051182.1, forward strand.
GTGTTGTCTGGAGCCAGTTCCGTCAGGTTGTTACCCCTTTCAGGTCCAGCGACGAAAGCGCCGGTGCGAGCAGCAGTTTTCGCCTTCGGCGAGGCGGCGGCACCCTCTCTTATGCGGCGCGAGTGTCAGCCGCTCGTTTCCGAGGCATTTTTAGCGATTTTAAGTTAATTATTCCGATTACTTTTCGGTTATTCCTCGTAACTATATCATTTGAGTGCTTGTTCGCTTATTTCAACCCGGTTTTGAGGGTTGCTAGCCATGTTTTAGGCCTGTATTGACCACACGACTTAGAGCGTGATCACGCCCCATGAGATCTATACGGACGACAAGCCGGACCCCTAAAGTGCTACGCACTTAAAACAGACGTGGCTCTGTCAAAGGACTAATATGTTCCTTCTGCTCGTATCGCGATCTGTCTGTACCGAATTGCTTCCTTAAGTCATGTCTATATTTAATAAATGCATTGACAGAAAGAAAGAAATGCAGACCTCGCTCTGTGGCAGAATACTCTGGTGCCACGCAAAGTGCCTGAGTTCAAATCCTGCTCAAACCACGTTCTTTTTCTTTCTGTCTCTCATTGAGAGCGATAGATGTTGCAGACACCGGTGGTGGCAGCAGCGGGCAAGTACGCCCCCCAAATCGGTTGCTGTTGTACCTCACAACAGCTTTCGCTGCAAAACAATGCCATGGTCGTGACATTAACTGTCCACACAAAACGGTTTGCAGACCAAGACAAATGTTGGTGCTTCAGTGGTCGGTTGCTTACAGCCCGATAATGGGCAACACTGAAGGCGACAAAATTGTGGCGGGGTTACTGCGGGCTCATCAGAACTCCCGCTAAAACCCAGCGTACGATCGTAAACTTCATTTCGTGTCGCTATAACCACACCGTAATGTGCGAGTCACACCAGCTGTACGAACGATCCAAACGATTGACCCATGTCGCGATTTCCGAGACGCCACCGTACATGCAATTGCGCATTGTTTTAGACGTCGCGTACACAAGCTCGCTCCTAAAAAACTGTTATGCTTGTTACTGCGTGCATTTGTGTATTCTGCACGAATGGATACTTTTCTGCATCATTATGATTTTCGCAAATGGCATGGTAAGACGGGGCCAGATAAAGGTTTTCAGCCCAGAGCGCACGGGAACAGCCCACATCGTTGGCCAGCCCAAGAAAAGAGTACAGGCTGTTGTCTCGAGCTGGTACCTTAGAATTTCTCCCGCCGAGAAGTACGTAATAGTCAATGTTGATATCCGTTACAGGAAATTGGGCTGAAGTCGCAAAGAATGCTTCGCATCAGAGATGACCACATCAAGCAAACTTGTGTTACGTCAAAGCCATTTTACACAGTGGTCCACAGCTAAATTAAACAACGCAACGTGTACGGTCTACCGGGCGCCATATCCATCCGGCGGCACCAATGAGTTCCGCGAAGGCACAGCGAGCACTGTAGGCCATGCTCTTTCGTCGTCCGCTACCGTCTGCGGCCGCACCCAGAATCGTCGCGAAGCAGGTTGTTCATGCGACAAAAGAGCACCACGTACGGTTCCCACTGCGCTGCGCGAAACTCCCTGTAGCCGCCGGACGAGTGGCACCCAGTGGACGACACGCGATCCGATGTTCCCTTTAAAAGCGGACCGCTGTGTACACATCCATCTTTATTGGAACTGCTTACACTCAAGAAACGTGCAGCTCTGTATAAACTTTGCGGTTCCGTTAATCAGGGTAGCATTCATAGTGATAGCACAGTATTCAACAAGTACGCAAATTAAGGCTCGTAGTATTATCGGCAGCATAAAATGCTGTAGTACAGCTTAATGTACAAACACGGTGTCATGCGCGCACTAGCAAAGGAACACAGCAAATCTTAACTGATTGATTTAGGTGGTTTAAATTAATACGGAGTCCTCCACGAAGACGCGCCTCATAATCATATCGTGTTTCTTAATGTAAAAAGCAAACTAGCAAAATTTTCAACTCAGAGCTAAAAGCTCGAGTTAGAAATTTAACTCTCACTTTCAATGGGCACATAAATATCACCGTGGGACACAATTTTACAGAAAAAAATAAACTTAGAGCACTCTAAGAGACCGTCGTATAGGTTGTATCGGTTAATCGATTTGAGTTCATTAAGGTAAGCACTGCCGTAAACTTTTTAAAGGGCGTTCCCTACTGAGTGTCACCACTGCTCCCTACCCGAAGAGATCACGTCCCAAATAACTTGGGTATGACTCGACAGGTGTAGTTGGCGTGTAGAGGTCAGCTAACTAGGAAATAATATCGGAGAATAAAAGTCAGGAAGGTGTGGCGATAAATGTGAAACCCAATACCATTCCTCTTCCTAACAGAAACTGACGGCACGAAGAAAGTCTAGACCAATATAAAAGTAGGATAAACAGGTTGTTTGGGCACACAGAAGGAAACTCGTCACGACGTAAGCCATGGGCGCTCTATGGATTGCCCTTGCCAGCGCTGTATCCACAAGTAAGTCTCTTTTGTGTGAAAGTGCTACAGCTATGATTAAACAGAAGCAAAAAGACAGAGAGAGATGACAAGCGAAATCTATAAAAAAAAACTCTTGGAACTTTGCATTTCACTCTTGATTATATGTACAGCCATGATCATAGGTTCCGAAATGCCTGCCCTTTCGTGGAAGCCGTGATAAAGTGCTCCGTATATCAGCAGTGGCTACATGGAAATTAAGGCGTTGCGCTGCTAAGCTCAAGGGCGCAGGTTCGATTCCGAGCCACTACAGCCGCATTTTGATAAGGGCGAAAGGTAAAATTACACCATTTCCCGCTAAAGGGGACCATGAGGCGATGCGAAGCCGGAGCACTTGCACGATCGCGTTCCGTTGGCGTTCTCTGGGCATGCTACCGACCTCGCGTCGTGGAACGCGAAGAGGAACGCTACGCGCGTCTTGTCTTCCTTTAGCGCGGCCGTTAATTCTCACAGGGCGAGCGGGGAACGCAGTCGGCAGGCGCGCGAGAGGGGGGCAGCGTAGGAGAGGAGAGAGAGGGAGGGGACGCGCATGCGCTGGTGCTCATCGCGGCGTTGCGCAGGAGAGGATTTCGGCATGTCTAGCCCGCGTTTCAGAGGAAGAGTGGAAAGGGGGAGGGGAGAGGGAAAGTGGAGAGGGTGAAATGGGAGATGGGAGGGGAGAGGGAGAGTGGAGAGGGGAATGGGGGAGGCAGAGGGGAGAGGGGGAGTGGAGAGGGGGAAGGCGAGTGGAGACGGTATGCGCATGTGCAGTAAGGGCGGTCACGCCGCACACCACCACCACCACCGGATTGAACTCCGCCATAAGATACTTCGCATCTAAAAACACCCGTGTGCATGATTTGGTTACATGGTAAAAAAAAACCCGGAGGAGAGAATTACGCCGTGTCTCATAATCATATTGTGATTTTGTCACATGAAGCCACTGAATGTATTGTTAAATTGCTCTTGAGATGGAAATCATTTAATGCAACGGCGCTGATTTACCTTTAACTTCAGTACCATCGAGGGCTTGAGTATATGTATACCTACGATATTTTAAGTAAAACCGATAATTACAGATGCAGCCAATATCTGGCACCATTCGTAACACTCTTGGACAAAGAAAAGACTCTTCACGAAGACGTCTCATGAAGTCTTTGCAGCGTAACTGTGGTACAGCTTCTTCACAGCGTGAAAGACGGAGCAGCAGTAACACACTGAAATGCTTTGGTAACTAATTATGGCTTCCATTTCTGTGGCAATAGAACCCAGTTAAAATACAAGAGAATACGACGACAGAAAATTCCGTTAAACCCCAGATATTATTGACGACAGAAAATTCGTACCTCTTGTGTGTTCGGACATGGCATGCTGTTGCAACCATGTCATTTTCCGCGAGGCTCTGTTTGGGGTCTGTCGTGTCAGCCGGGTTCTGTAGTGCTCCGTCAGGTTTTTCGCGTTAGTTCAGGGACATTTTTGTTGTGAAAATTCGATGTCCGTTGTGACAGCACATTTTTCCTGCAGATATTTCTTGTACGTAAGCTCTTTGTTGTAACGACACCCAATCGACAGAATTCACTTCTGTTTTCACGACAGAAAATGTCTGTTGCAAATCAAGAATTAGTATTCACTGCATAGAAATCTTGTACCAAAAGTAAGTTCTGTTGTCCTCATGGCAAGACGTCCTCTCGTTTGTAATTGGGAAGTTTAAAAAAATTGCCCCATACTGTTACCGTAGTTTTCTTCTTTGTGCTAGCCATAAAAATTCGCACTAACATCCCTGTTTTATATCGTTTCAGTCATAGTCACCACACAAGTGATGAGCTCAGAATTCAGTTGCGGTCCATTCTGTCCTGATCTGGTAAGTATCCCGCGTTCAAGAAGCGCTGAGAGACATTTCACAGCTTGATGATCGGATAATGAGGGCGGGACCACGAAAGAGGCCAGCTGAAATTACGATGTCTTGACGAACGTTCTACCTGGTGCGACTTCAAGTTAGAATGTTCGCCCATATCGTTCACTGGATTTTCCATAGTTACACTGCAATGCACCGAGACAATGCTCCCCTCACTGCATGACTTTCCTTTTCACTTATACTGACTATAATTTTGCTGAGGAGTTTTCACTCAGTCTATGTTGCCGTCTACGTCAGTGCTGCGATTGCAAATGTGACCTAATAAGGTGTTTGCAAAAGTTCTCTTTTCTCACAAAAAGGTTTGATGTTATAGGAGGAAAATTTTTAACACAATTATTTTAAATTTCCATCACAAGGTTAGGCCCTCCAGCATTGTTTTATTTTACGTGTCTTACCTAAGTTATGCGGTGCCGTTTAACCACACATAATGTCACGTGGGCGAGGCTACTACTTTATCTCACATGCTCTGGTAGTGCGGGTCGCTGGGCCCGAAGTTCACCAAGGAAGAGTGGGACGCGCTCCTACGAAGGCCCGTCTATGAGGACCAAATCCTGGCCGTCCAGCGCGGCCGTGATCGGGCCGGCAGGCTAGACCTGTCGGTCCCGTCGTGGGATTAGCCGGGTGCGCGATTAATCGCGTTTTGCTGGACCAAATAAACGTTTATTCACTCACTCACTCACTCACTCACTCACTCACTCACTCACTCACTCACTCACTCACTCACTCACTCACTCACTCACTCACTCACTCACTCACTCACTCACTCACTCACTCACTCACTCAGTGTCACGTGCTCTGGAACTTATGCCCTCCTACATCGTTGCTGGCTGGCTACACAAGACTGAGCGTGTAGCACATTTAACGCGACAACGTTAAAGAGCTCATTTCGCAGAAATCCCGGTATGGGCATCGGTGACGGTGTCGGCGCCGTTGGTTGTGAGCGAAAATTCGAGATAGACGCAAATAAATTAGTAATAGAAAAATCTTATAGGGCCGAGCGAGAATCGAATGCAGGCCTTCTGCGTGGCAAGCAGGTGTTCTACAATATAGCCATGCCAGTGCTTGAAACTGCTTCGTAAAAAAAACGCTGTAAGAATTTTGATGTAGTGGTAGGAGTCTCCTTAACCCATATATGCCCAGTGTCCCACATATAGGACGCTTCCTTGATGCACTCTAACATCGCCATTTCTTTAGCTGATGACTAGCGCCACCTACAGCCCATCAAGCAGACCTCATTCTCAACGTGTGCAAGCCTACACATTGCTTGCTTTTCATGCTGCCACGTGCCGACCGCTTTCTCCGCGCAAACGCGTGCTTTGTGTGAAAGACGTCATGGAGAGGAAGAAGTGCAATGTCGGCGTGCATGTGAAATGTTTTCAAGGCTTACCACACCCGCACACAGCACCCCTAATGCCCAGTGTCCTATATGTATAGGACGGCTTGAAAAACAGTGTTGCGTTTACCTGGGAGTAAATAAAGAACTTGTACTTTCTTTTGAGGGTGGAAGTACACTTTTTGTCAAAAAATATTTGTTTTGTCATTTTTTCTGAGTTTCGGCATATATGGGTTAATACTACAATATTGCGTGGCGCAATCGTAGAACCGCACCAGCCGTCAAAACATCTGAATTACGCAACGAGTGGGTGGTTTAAAGCTGCCCACCCATCAAGAAGTGTGCGGCTGTGCAGGTGTGCGTGGCACCTTAAAAGGGAAGAATTATGACTTCGTGGGCGCTTCGCCGCTGTACTTGCAGTAGAGCTTCTAGGATAGTTTGAAACGGCCAAAGTGCGCGCATAGACGTTCCTTTCCTTACGGCACGGTTGAAGGCGATGCGCACACGGGGTCCGATTACGCTATCGTGTTCTACTCTTGAAGGCTGGCTCAAACGTGCTCCCAGTTTTGCTTGTTTTTTTTACATATCAAAATGGCAATAAAGTCTCACTTTCTTCATAATACCGGCAACTTGGCTCTTGCAATCTCTCAAGGTAATATAGGAGCTACATAGAGTGTTTTCAAAAAGGAGGCGAAGCAAATCAGGTAGTGAAGAAAGCACTGAAGGGCATATTAGCTTGCAGGAATAGCTGAACAGCTTGACATTATGAATAAATTGCTTTCTACGAGTTCATTTCGCGACACTGAACGTATCGCGAGGGTAGTCGATGTTTAGGAATGCTAAAGAAGTATACGAATAAGAAACATTATGCGGAGCCAGCTCTAGTTTCCTTTCACGACTAACAGTGGTTTGAGCAGCGGAACTTAAAATGGAGGTAAAAAAAAAGGACAGACAAGGACGTCGCTGTACCAACAACTGAAATTTTATTTCTATGCGCTCTGCTGTGTGCGCCCTGGTGTCGTTTCCACTAACTGTTTTTTCATCACTGCTATCACTGCAATCACTGTTCAATACATTTTGATGAATGTTCGCGCTTCGTTATTTATTTAGCCATGCGCATAGAACTAAAATTTCAGTTGTTATATACAGTGATGTCCTTGTATACCGACTCTTTTTCTTCCTCTAAGTTCCGCTGCTCGAACCAGTGTTATCTATGAAATAACTAGCTCCGGTGAACACGGTTTTGTCCTTTCAATAATGCGTGAAGCGCCGTTTACAAAACCAGCTTTCTTTTTATTGGAATAAAAATAGATGAAGAAATTGTCGCCGTTTTTTGGCGAAGGCGACCTCTTATCGCTTGGTTGTTAGATAAAATAAACATAAATTCTGAAAGATAACGTAGTCTTGCGCCCGGTTCATCTTCAATCATCGAATTCCTTCCAATTCATAGCCTGCCTAAACGCACAATTTTAGTAATAATTGCTGAAAACACTCGTCTAATTGTTGGTGGTAACGCACTTTCTGTAGAGTCGTGCTATCCTCCATAGCGTTGCGCACTATGCATGATACGCATATGCAGGTACCTCAAAGTAATAATAATGATATCTGGGGTTTAACGTCCCAAAACCAAGATATGATTATGAGAGACGCCGTAGTGGAGGGCTCCGGAAATTTCGACCACCTGGGGTTCTTTAACGTGCACCTAAATCTAAGTACACGGGCCTCAAACATTTTCGCCTCCATCGAAAATGCAGCCGGTGCGGCCGGGATTCGATCCCGCGACCTTCGGGTCAGCAGTCGAGTGCCCTAACCACTAGACCACCGTGGCGGGGCGTACCTCAAAGTAAGTGACCAATGAAGGACCCATGATTTGTTTTTGTTTTTTTCCAGAATGCCACAATGACCTCCTGCGTCACGATCTGTCCTGACAAAGAACAAGATGAAGCTCCTTTCAATCTTTTCATGATGGCTCAGAGGCCGATGGGGAGATTCAGAAACGGGACGCCGTGCTGGGTATCAGTTTGTTTCCATACTGTCTCAGTGCATAAAAAATGTCCTGCGCCTGCTTTCTAGAACAAATGAGCTTGAAGTCGGCTGATGCTCCCACTGTGTTACGGCAGATATTCCAGGAACCCAATGCAGACAATTTAATAACCTTCGTTTTGCTATGTAACAATAATTGTCGGGGTTTTACGTCCCAAAACCACGATGTGAATATGCGAGACTCCGTAGTGAAGGGCTCGGAAAATTTCGACCACGTAGGGCCCTTTAACACGCGCCTAAATCTAAGCATACGGGCCTCTAGCATTTCGCCTCTATCGAAATGCGACCGCTGCGGCCTGGATTCGATCCCGCAAACTTCTGGTCAGCAGTCGAACGCCGTAACCACTAGACTACTGCGGTGGGCCAGTTTTGTTGTGCGAACAGGCTGCTTTTAAAGTCCCTTTCAATGCAAGCGAGCATCAACACAAGAAGTGGCACGTACGACTGACATGAAGACAGCAGAAATCATTTAAATAACCTGAAATAAACCACGGAAACGCCCCGCGAAGGTGCTTTCAGCGCCAAAAACAAGTTACCTTGTAGGCAGTGCGCCACTGTGTTATTAAGTAACGTTATGTGCCCATTTTGAGTGTTGTTAGCGACTTTCCTGTTACTGCTCTATTTAATCTCTAGGTTACTCTAAATTGACCAGTGTGAGGAATGCAAAAAAGTAGAGTACCGTACACTGTTGCAGTTTGGACACACATCCATTCAGCAAATAAAGGGAAGGCAGTGGTGCAATTATTATGATTAAGTGCTTATAGTGATGTTTTGTCTCTACATATACATATACGTATTACGCGTTGAAACATCCGACTTTATTTATTCGCGTTCTATTTTGCGTAGAGTGTTATGGAACTGGAAATTTCCGAATTCCCTTGCGGTTAAGTATGTCAAATCGACTCGACCATGCCTCGCACAGAGAGGCTCATCCCAGCGGGACCGACAGCGTTCGGCCCACTGACGAACGAGAAAAAAATATCCTATATAACTGCGCCAATGCTTTAATGAGAACCAACAGACAACCAAGCCAAGGAAAGTATAGGGCGCGTTATTTGTAGTAATTGCGACGAAATGACAACTTGCCGCCGGCAGGGACCGAACCTGATTTCCCTTCTTACGTTAACTCCGTCATTAGAAGACACGGGTTCAGATACGACACAACTATATTTTAATGCCGTAAAAATGCAAGTCTGTAGGATAAGACAAGTGTGAAAATGGTTCACCGAAAATTGATAAACAGAACGAGCTCTATGAACAATTCTTTTTTTTTAATAGATGGCATAAAATTAGCGTGGCGTGGTTTTCAATTCACTGCAGTGAGCAACTAGGTGCTTCACGAAACGACAAAAGAGCCTTGTGAACATCGAAAAATAAAATTCTGCAAGTTGTACTGATCCGGCGAGAGTTCTTGAGAGAACCTTTTAGGCAGAAGCTGAAGTATCGCATGAAAAAAAAATCCAGCCACTTCAACGCCGTGGAAACCATCGCACTTCACTGTGAAGCTGTCGCCCCGTTCATCAGAAATTATATTTTCCTCCAAGTGCCGGCAACGTTTTCACCAAGTACTCTATATATCCCCCGGCTGGCCCGTCATAAGCTTTTCTGCTCGTAAGCCCGTGTTTTCACCAGCAAAACAGCCGGCATCGTTGTCGGCGTCGTGTCGTCACTATAGCGCTCGGCATCTCGGGCGGGCGTACCACGGTCGCTCAACGAACATGACAACTTGCAGTAAAAAAGCTCCAGTGAAAACAAGGAACCAGGCGAAGAGGAACGACACGTACACAGGGCTCACTAACAACTGAAAGTTTGTTCATTAGTTGCGCATTATAAGTATACTGGCTGTACATGAATAAACAAAAGATAGGAAAATACAAGAGATATGATGGAGCATCACATGGGCACTTCTACTGCTCGTGCAAAACGGGTGCTATCACAGATCCCACATATTTATCTGAGAGCATAACAGATGCCATGGTGACCCAGAGTTCACCGGGCTTTTAGATGTGAAGCATCTTATAGCGGAGTTCAATCCGGTGGTGGTGTGCGGCGTGACCACCCTTACTGCGCATGCGCAAGCCCTCTCCACACACAACCTCACCCTCTCCGCATTCCATCTCTCCCATCCCCCTCTCCCACAACCCTCCCCTCTCCACTTTCCCTCTCTCATTTCCCCTCTCCTATTACCCCTCTCCACTTTACCTCTCTCCCTCCATTCCTCCTCTCCACTTACCCACTCCACTTTCCCTCTCTCCCCTCTCCTTTCCACTCCCCCTCTGAAAAGCGTGCACTACATGCCGATACGCTGCTTCGCATCGCCTCAGGTCCTCTTTAGCGGGAGATGGTGTGATTTTTTGTCTCTAAGGCTTCAACAAACTCCCTTGTTAACCTGTCAGTTGATTTGGAAATGATGCTATAGTGTTATCAAATTGAGGTGCGCATCCGAAGTCCCTATCATGAATACCCACATGCCCTCACATCATATTTATGTGTGTATTTATGAACTTTCAATCTGTCATTTAGGCACCTTCCTGTTTGTACTACTGTATGACGCGCCGCAAGACCAAGGAATGCGCAAACTACATTTTTTAGTGCACTGTACAAACCTGCTGCGACGCTTCTTAGTGCATACAAGTTTATTATTTCCTTCATTAATTGCCCGACACATTTCTGCTTGATCGGGTGCGGTAAGAACCACCTTCATTCCCGCCCTTTCCGCCAGTCCTTCAAGTTAAGCGAAACGGAATGTATGCATGGAATAGCGGAGACATGCCTTGTACTATACACACTACGGGAGACATGTTCTTGCACTCTCGCACGGTTGGCGTTAATGCCTTGCTTTTTGAACTTGAGCATTTTTTCTGCAACGCTAAATAGAATTGCTCGCGGGTACCCCGTGTCAGTTAGACGACGAACCTGCTCCTCGAAACTACTTCGCATCCTGCAAACGCATGATTTTTTTTAACGTATTGCCAAAGGATGAATAAACGATACTGCGCTTGTTGAGCTTAGAATGCGAAGAATGAAAGATCAAACCGTTTTTCTGGCTCTAGGCTGGAGTGCCTAGCACTGCGCTTACCCCATCCGTGACCACTCTCTGCACGCAATATACCGCGGCCCGTATGGTGCATCGTGCTCATTTTGTGACACCCCAATCGGCGATGTGACTGCCACACACTTGTTGTGGACTTGCACAAGCCTACCACTATAAGCCGTCTTCGCCACCTCCGTGCAACGGGCCTCAGGCCTTGCCGACCACCCGACCTCGACCGCTGGATCCATGGACCTTACCAACGATCATTATTAGACATTATACCCGAAGCAAATTTGCATTTGTATTTTTGACACCACCAATTACTATGCTAAGGGCAGGTTTTCGAAATTAAAAAAAAAATCTGTGGGAAACGCGAACATAACGCATCCGGTATTACTACTGCGCTGCGGACGCCAAATCAAGGACAGACAGAAAGGGCGGATTTGTGACATTAACCAGGAAAAATGTTACCTCAAATGAATTTACGTTTTGATAACTGTGGAAGTACTCAAGAGCTCGGAGTGCAGACTGCTATTGGTTCAAATGCGGTATTTGTTTTTCAGCGTGACGATGGCAGTGGTGAAAAGGGAGTCTGTTGTGACGGAGAGTGGGTGTTAAAAATGGTACAACAGACACCTGCAAGAGCAAGATGAACAAATGTAAACTTCAGGAGACAGTACGGCAGCAGGGAGAAGAGGCGCAAAAGAAATGGAAAGAAAGCAAGAAGGACACCACCAACTAATGCCCCAGTCTTCGCCCCCACGAACCAATGCAAACAGGTGTACATAAAGATACTCATCTTTACCACGACAAATTGGCCAAATAAAGTGATAAATATAAAGAGTGTGTGTGTGAGAGTGAGAAGTATTGAGAAAGAAACGTATTTATCTGGCACTATAGGCAAGGAGGACGACGATAGGTATATTCCTCAAGGCAGCTACACTGGTCTGCGGAAACGGAAGTGGGGCAATATGGCTATCAATCACTAAAGTGAGAAAATACAAAGCACCTGCTTAGCAAAACGACAGAATGACGGGCTAGCTGATAGTACAAAATTCACGCAGTGAAGAACCACTCCGACAGCGAAAGAAACAGAAGGGGCACTCTATTCAATCAAGCCATAGCGCTGAAAACACAGGGATCAAGGAAGGGGATAGGACGTGCGCTACACACAATGATCTTTATTTCTGAAACGTGTTCTACTTGCCACCAAATCTGAGGACCAAAAATGAGGACAATAAAAAGAACTCTCTCAAAAGCGCAAGCTAGCTTCATCCAGATACGCGATTTCCTTTGAGCTCAGAGTAATCGAGGGGGCGCTAACATAGTTGGCACCTTCTTTTGCAATCAGGCTGGCTTCAACAATCTTCCGTGCATCTTTAGCAATGTTCCTATACAAAACTGTACATTCATCAAACAGAGGTACACAACCGCAGTCGTTGCAATGCACCGACATGTGCCCGTCACGGTAGCAACTTCTGCTTATGTACACACCTATGGCCTATGTCTGCCCTACGTACACCTACCGCACGAGAATGGCAAGCGATAACAAAACCTTGTGCACAGACCACAAAAGGGCACCGGTTGCTTCTCCGCGAACCCTAGGCGTTTGTTGCGAAAAGGGTCAGTAACCTTACAAAAGCTTATTAATTTTTGTGGAGTGGAAAAAAAACTTTCTTTCTCTTGTCTCAATCGTACCTAGAGCTAGCCGGTTCCTTTAGCTTCTTTAACGCCTTGTCCGCCACTCACAGGAGCAGGTGATCGGGCGAGCCCACCTCCAGCAGCCGCTCTTTTAGATGCGTACCAGCTCTTTGACTCACTAGCGGTATACGTAGATGCAGCTATCGATAGCTGCGTTTTGCACACCAGCCTCGTATGCCCCACGCTACCTGAAACGCAACATACATGCTCCTATGTTACAGAGGCACCATTCCCATCAGTGTTAGCGGAGCTCGCAGCTATACGGGACTAGAGTTACTGTATATGCTACCTTTAGGTAGCAGAGTTGCGCATCTGTCTTCCAACGCCGCTAGCAACCATGCATTGCGGAGAAGCTGCCGCTTGGGCCAATTTTTGTATTTCTTGACGCCGCCGCTGCAGCGAACTGAATTAACACTAGTCATCGACAGCCAATGTTTATCGCCGGTCTTCGACACGCCAGACAGGTTAATCGGCGACACGGTAGGCATGTCGCCTGCAAAAACGAAGTGCGACTTCACCGCATAGCTGTGGTTGCTAGCCGGACCTATGCGCAACTCTGCTACCTAAAGGTAGCATATACAGTGACTCTATACGGGACGGCTTAACATTCATGATACCCAAGGTGGATTGCTTGTCACTCAATAGGCTGCTTGTCTATACACCTTTTCACAGGAGCACCCTCGCACCCATGCTCGCACCAGTGCGCTGCTGGGGTCGAGGGTATGTTTGCAGTGTTGCCATCGCGCTTTGGGCTGCGCATGTTGTATCTGTACGCTTGGTACGCTTGGATGTTGTGTGTGAATTAGGCCCTTCTTTGAGATAAAAAGCGATTGTCATGGCCGGAAATGGTGCGTATTCAAAGAACCGATCATCTGGCCATCACTGTGTCGTGCACGGGTGCACGAACAATCAGCGGAAAAGGAACATTTTAGGCGTGATTGTGTGCCCGCAGCACAGCACGCCGCGCGAGGATTGCAAGTGTGACACGTTCTCGCTGTATCACTTTCCGTCGTCGCCGGAATTGCAGAAGAAATGGGTGGCGTCGGTAAATCGGAAAAACTTCCGTGCTTTGGGCTGCGCCAGTGCTGTGTGTGTGTTGCTTCGGTACGCGTTTGTGTGACTGTGTTATGCGCCTGTGTCCGATACGAAGTGACTACCATGGCAGAAAATTTACTGCATTCGCATAGCAAGTCATCTGGTCATCACTGTGTCGTGTACGGGTGAACGAACAAGCAGCGGAAGAGAAATATTTAAGGTGCAATCGTGTGTCCGCAGCACATGTACGCCATGCGATGAGTGCAAGCGTGGCATGTTCGCGCTGCATCGTTTTCCTTCGTCGCCTGAATTGCGGCAGCAGTGGGTGGCTTCGCTAAATAGTAATAACTTGCGCGTGTCGCCCTGGTCACGCCTCTGTTCCCGGTATTTCGTTGGCGGCAAGAAAAAAACGACGAGAACAACGTTCCCAAGCAGCATCCTAGATAGGAAAGAAAGGTACGCAAGCCACTGATGACTCACCTACTAACTCGTGAGAATGTTGCGGATTCACACTTCATATCGTCCATAACACAGCGGCTGAGACGGCTGCAAACTCCACCTTGCCCGGTTACGCATGTGCAGCCTGCGCGCGCCGTACTTCAGCGGACGGCCTCGCGGAAACCCACGCGCGATGGGGCCTACTGTTCACGGCTTGCGACGGTGTCACATTCCCCTTCACCAGCACGACTTTTTCCTTCATATTGTGCGCCAGCGACTGACCCACACAGTCAAACTGCACGTAGCTGCGCGACTCCAGTGCCTCGTAGTTGCACACCTGGCGAAGACCCCAGAAACAATGTTCGCTCGCGGTATTTCTGGCCACTCACAGGTCTCCTCGACCTAGTCTTCGACGTCGTCTGGGTGAATGTATGTCAACTGTATCTGTGAAGAAGGATTGTGCGGTGTTTACAGTTTACAGCTGACAAACTTACGCGCCGCGAACGAGTATGCGCGGAGGTTTGAAACTGATGGATAATCCGTAAACATTTAGTACGCCAATAAAGGAAAGCGGTAGACAGCTGCAAGAACGCTCTAGTTACCGATTATTAACACTTCACGCCGTGATCGACCTGGTACTACGCTGGCTGCTACTGCATGGTACCGACGACGAAGCACTGCCGTTCGCAGACGCGGAGCTAATTCTTGCGTCGCACGGGCGAATGCACGCCGCTGAACGGTTCAGACAGCGACGAATAAGTCAATGGCAGCGACGATACCAAACAAAACAGCTTAAAGAAACGAAAAATCAGCAAACACAGGCTTTAGCAGGGACCTCACACCAACAGATAGCGCGCCGGTTCGAGTACGCGCAGCCCAAGATGGCGATTTCGCCAATCTTGCACGTTAGACGGCGCGCATTTCAATATGGCGCCTCCCTGGCGTGAGAATTTGAAAAGGTGTATACGGACTCCACGCAGGCAGTTCGAGAGTTGCGAAAAGTGACCAGCTCCCTCGATATAGCTTCCGATGTGCGCCGACTAATTCACTCGTGCGCCTACCCTGTCCGCGTATTGTGGACCCGTCGGTCTACACTAGCTCAAATGGCCGCAGATGCCGCTTGCCATCCAGCGGAAGTTCAACACCCGCTGCCTCTACTTCGTTTGTCCCCAAAGGACAGCTTGCTCCTGCACAAAGAAACCCTCCGGCGCTCCACGCGTGCACTCATTCCTCCGCGTGGATCGGACCTTCCCGGCGGCTTAACTCGCCGAGAGGAGGTTGCGCTCAGGAGGATTCGTGTGGGCGCCGCGTTGACTCCTGCCATCCGGGCTGCATGGTGTTGTGCCAGAGCACCTGACCGAACGTCGAAGCAGGGATCAACCCCTGCATGCTTTGTCTGCATTCCCGGGAAAACGGCGTCTTCGTCCAGCTGGCCCCGTCAACACCTGCTACCTAAAAGGCTGCTCAGCATACTAAGAGGACGTCAATACCTGCTATCTAAAAGGCTGCTCAGCATACTAAGAGGACGTCAACACCTGCTACCTAACAGGCTGCTCAGCATACTAAGAGGACGTCAACACCTGCTACCTAAAAGGCTGCTCAGCATACTAAGAGGACGTCAACACCTGCGACCGGCGGACGGTCAACCGGACAATGGACGGCTAGAGGATTTAAGGCCTTGCCGGTCCGTCGATCGGAGAGAAGGAGAACGGAGTCGAACCAGCCGACGTGGTCGGGCTGGCAGTCATGTTGCCTGAGAGCCAAGATATGTAAATAGTCTGTATATAAAATCTTTTCCTTCTTCACCTTGCCCTTACTGAATACTCCGAGCACGATACACACCCGTGTTCGCACCGGCCACGCAAGCCGAGTCCCAACAGCGGTTCCAGAGGAGGGATGCAACGACGCGTATTCCCAGCAGCGAGCCTGAGGGACGACATCGGAACATAAAGGTGGCGGTAGCGATGGGCCACGCAACCTCATTCCTAACAGTGGTGGCAGCGGTGGGATGCCAGGACCTCGTATCCTACGCTGTGCACCTGAGGGGCCCTACCCCAGTCGTAACAATGGACATCCGTTGCACAGCCTCCCCCAACGACATGCCCCTTCTGCGTTGCTCCAGCCACAGAGGCAACGATCGATCACCTACTTGGGACCTGTCCGGGCCTTCACAAGGCTCGCACCCGCCACCTACGAGGCCTTGACTACCGCCCCGGTCGACCACCCGGCTTAACGCGCTGGACGCACGGGCCTTTGCATCGACCGCTCCTGGCCTTTATCAGCGAAACTGAACTCTTTCTTTTTATTTAACTTATGCCGTAGGGCATACTGGCGCCAATAAAAAAAAAAGAAGACTAGCCTGTGTAACGCTATCCGCCCGCACAAACGCGAGGCAACGCGCTTCCCTCGGCGCAGGTGTTGGAGCGGTGCCAAGGTCGCGCCGCAGCTGGGCGTTGACGTCACGCACCCCTCGCACGCTTCCCCCGCAGGTGCGCGCGTACGTCACTCTCTCCCTCACCCGCCGGAGCGCCGTAGCTGCCGGCTCCAACGCCCGCTCGCCTCCCGTGTCTGCGTTTCAAACAAACGTTTACACCAGTAAACGCTACACCGAGTTTCGCTTCTTTGTATAGAGAAGCTATCTTGCATCCGGTAGGGGCAGGATTTGCGCAATGCAGTAAAAAGAATCACAGCATATCCACGGAGTGAATGATGATGAGTGGGCGAAGCTGCGGAGGTTCATCGGTAAACCGTGAATCTTTCGTGAATTCTGCCCAGTACATCATCACCGACGTGAGATCGGGCGCGTTTATACTAAAGGTTCGATGAAAGTTATGACGACTTGCGGCTCACTTTAATTTTACATGTACGCTGTGAATTTTCATTGTTTAATCACGCACAGGAGAAATCGCACACACGCACTACCTTGGAGGTCAAAATCCAGAGCCTCCACGCAATGAAGTTCCACCTGCAACTATTGATGAGTTTAGAAGGGCTTTACAGGGTATGAGCCACGAAGAATCCGTTGAAGAAGACGTCATAACAGTCGATTTGATGAAAACTGGAGATGATTTTATATTAGTGAAACTTGCGACACTCTACACACAATTGCTTAAGACCTGAAATGTGTCAGCGAGTTGGAAATAAAGCCAACATTATCATAAACAAGAGGAGAGACGTAAAAGACGAACTATCGACTAGTCAGCTTACTCAAAGTATTAAGTATTATACAAAAACGTCAATTATATAATAAACAAAAGGGAGACGTGAAAATTTTGAACTATAGACCAAGCAGATTATTTCAGTATCATACAAGATATTTATGAACATAACCTCGAATAGCTTTAGAGACACTTGACTTCAATCAACCTAAAGATCAAAGCTGGCTTCAGGAAAGGATACTTGATATCTCCAGGAAAGAAACACTTGAAACGTACGTAGACGCCCTAGCCATCATCTACAAAAAAGTTAAACTGCTTATCCCTAAGAAGAACAGAAAACAAAATGCGATCTCGAAACTAGTCAGGCAAGGCGATAAGTGTGTGTAATCTTGTTCACTGCGTACTCAGAAGAGTAATTGAAACGACTACACATGAAAGAAATAAGAATAAAGATTAATGGATAATACACCAGACTCAATTATTTCCTCGGGAGCAATCATTGTAGGCAAGATCAGCAATGTTTCTTTTGAACTAGCACTCGAAGCCTCATATGTGAGAAAAAAAATAGCGGGTCGTATAAGCAGAACACGGATTGTTTAGATGCACAAGTATCATTCCGCATCATTCTCTATGCGCATGCACCACAGGAAGACGTATATGAAGAACTCTTCCCTGCTAAGAAACAGTGCTGCAAACGGTTTTCTTGATCGCGCTTTCTCGTCTGAGTTGTCTTTTGTTGCTCTAATGTACACCTTCAGTAATGCAAAGTGTAATAATAATATCTGCGGTTTAACGTCCCAAAACCACGATATGATTATGAGAGACGCCGTAGTGGAGGGCTCCGGAAATTTCGACCACCTGGGGTTCTTTAACGCGCACTTAAATCTAAGTACACGGGCAGTAATGCAAAGTGAGCAGTACCAACAACTCTAGATCAAACCGGAAGATTTGCAACCGTACTTCCGCCATAATATCGACGTATCATGTATGACTTGCATATGGACTGGTTCATGTGCAGATGCCTTCGGACATGCACGACGTTAAGGTAACAAAGCAACGAAGGCAAGCGGACGCCCTCTTAGTCACCCGTTCTGTCGGTGAGGATTTAGTTAAAATATTTGTGTTGTACTAATACTATGGCATAACTTAGACTATCACTGTAGATGGGTTCTGTCAGAAGCGTTTTTATATATAGTGGCAAGAGCAACGAGCGACACTCTTGCTTCTTTTCCAAGGGCTTCCGGCGAAGCACTTCCTCTTTTCCGAATTATCAGAAAAAGTCTTCTAAAAATAAAACTGGCATGAAATCGATGCTTCTGGTTCAAGTCATGAGTTATATTGGATATATGATATCGAACATCAAATTATTTAAGATAAATGCCAATTACGCGCCAGGACAATTAATGCACATAAATTAAATGAGTGTATTGAAAGAGCAGATTGTTACGACCGGGTATTTGGATCCATCCCACCGCTGCAACCAGTTGTTACGAGCGGCGACGTTGGCCGACGCGGACTCGGGGGGTAGCGTGGAGCTGAGCGGCGGGAGACGTACCGCAGGCCCAGGGACGTCCGGAACAGCAGGAAGCCGAGGCAGAGATACCGACGTTGGGGAAAACTTAACAGAGGTTTATTTACAACATCATAGAGGACAGGATCGTCAGAACGACATCTAGTCCGATCGATCCGTCCCGAGCAGACGCTCTGCTGCTCCTTAAATACGCTTCAATACAAAGACAGGGAAACTCCTTATGCGGCAAACGTCCAATCACAAACGTGCATGCCTTTGGAGCTGCACAACTATAGCTCCTTATGCGGCAAATGTCCAATCACAAACGTGCATGCCTTTGGAGCTGCATAACTATAGCTCCCTATGCGGCAAATGTCCAATCACAAACGTGCATGCCTTTGGAGGGTCCGTCTCTTCGGCACATAGGTCACCGCCCCCAGGATGGCACTCCCGAGACCACTGTCCTCTCACTCTTCACGTCCGACCAGTTCGGAAGGGGGGGGGGGGAGACAATGCCACCTCGGGGAACTGGTAATCCTTTTACGAACAAAGGCACCAGCCTTAGCCAAAAGCACACTCGATGCAAATACGCGACCCACGGAGGGGTCCCGCGTGTAGCAGCCAGCTCCCCACCGAAGCGCTCAGTTCAGGGAAAGACAGCAGGTGTAGGTGTCTAATCCGTTCTCCGAACTGGGGGGGGGGGGGGGGGGGGGAGTCCAAGAAGCAGGAAAACTCGTTTGGAGACAGCTGGCCCAGGACCCTCGCATTTGCTTTGTAACAGCTTCCCCGGCGGCAGGCCGAGACCTCGACGTACAAAGGTCAATCACCTTTGTGGTATGGAGAGGTCGATGAAGACAATGCTGATGTGCCGAAGCCGTACCCACCGCGATGCTGCTCTGCTACATTCCTCCGCCACCTCCGGTGATCTCGAACATCTGGTAGCGTCGTCCAAGTTCGGAGAAAAGCTTCTCGCTCTGCTGGCCAACATTCCTTCTCGAAAGACAGCACCTGTGTCAACCACGCGAGAACCACAACCGCCAAGCAGGCAAGCGCCCGTACTCTCTCCCTGAGACCCACCAGGCTTTTACTCCAAACAAAATGACCTGTTCTCAATTACAATAGCAGCAGCAATTCCAACAACCAAACCTGAAATAGGCTGCTCAAATCCACAAACACATGTCGTGATGAAGCACGACCACAACAACAACAAAAAAAGGCAATTGTAAACCTGTCACATAAAAAAATTGAACCTAAATACACAAGCCAGAGTACCCGATGCCATCAAGTTCCCTGAATCGCACACAACCCTAGCCTTCGGCTAAAACCCTTTTACTCATTGCACTTGGCAAAGGAGTACTACATTAAGAAAACAAAACGCTGCAAACTAAATACGAAATAAAACTGAAAATCAAACTCACGCGCTTAACACAAAACGAAATAAACTGAAAATCAAACTCACGCGTTTAACACAAAACAAGGAGAAACTAAAATTACACTGACGCGCATACTAACACGTAACGAAAAACAAATCAGTAGTACGTTAAACAGAGGCTTTTATCATTTTGCCTTCGTCTCTGTAACTATTACGAACAGCTCTCCTCTACTCGAGCGCTAAAAGCTGTTTCCAGCTGTCGAAACAAAGCTATTTAATACGGAGGCTTTCAACACTGAGCCTACATCTCCGTTAAAACAATTCACAGCTCTCTACACGAGCGCTAACGGTTATGTTACGGAGGCTTTCAACTCAGCCTACATCTCCTTCAAAACAATTCAGAGCTCTTTACACTAGCGCTGACGGTCATGGCTCTAAATATAAAAAAACAAATAACCAAACAAACGTCTCAATGTCCGCTACAATGAGGAGGAAAGTGACAAATTACAAAATTTCACTCCTCAATTCGTTAGTACACATTAACACACTAGCGGTTATCCCAGGGTGTCTCCAAACGCACCCTTTTAGACGAACTCTGGGGAGACGCGCATGCCACAGATTTCGAGGGGTCCGGTCTCGACAAATGAACAAAGAACGAACCTGTCCGACGCGCTCAGTAGCGGCGACCTTTGACCCGCGGCCTCTCGATTCTGACAAAGGGCATCGCTTGCCCATTGTGCCCCTCCGGGTTAAGCCGTCAGCCTTTTGCCACGGTGGGGGACAGCCTTTGTCACGATTCCGGCGTACGCGACATCTCGCTGCGCTCCTGCCTCGACTAGGCCGTGAAAAGGATAAGACCAGGCGAAGATTTCGGCATCGGAATTTCACTGAAATTCTTTTCTTCGCGACGCGCCTCACGTCCGATCTAGATTTCCGCGGGACTCTCAACTTGGAACTTGTCCTGGCACGCCGTTTTGGGATTTCAGGCCTAGCCTTTATCTTGGCGTCTCGAAGAATGCGGCCGTCGCATTTGGCTAGCGCTTTAGCACGCTTACCACCACTGGTCTCTTTTGCGTTCGCCTTTCGTTTGCGTCGGCGCCTTTTCCTCACCGAACGGCTCGCAGCGCTCATAGTCTCGGCACTAGTACTCTCAAGTGCGCTGCCTTCGACATTCGCTGCCAACACTTTAGGCGGCTGAACTGACTTGTCCTCTGGGCCGTTACTAGGTATCTCTGAGTCTGACCTAACGGTAGTCCCGACACTCTCTAAGTCAGCCAGCTCGCCCTGAGATGTCTCTTCAGCTTCGGGCGTTCTATCGCTTTCGTGGATAGCCCCTTTTCTCTGGCCTTCGAAGTCGGCCTCCTGCTCTTCGCGCCTTTGACACTCTTCAATCTCACTCGCCTTGCGTAGCGCCTCTGTCTCTCGCGCCACACGAAGCGCTTCTTGTTCTCGCGCTTCCTCATCTAGCGCTTTTCGACGCGATTCATCCTCACGCGCCTTGCGGAGCGCCTCGGCCTCTTGCGCCACGCGAAGTGCTCAGTTCAGGGAAAGACAGCAGGTGTAGGTGTCTAATCCGTTCTCCGAACTGGGGGGAGTCCAAGAAGCAGGAAAACTCGTTTGGAGACAGCTGGCCCAGGACCCTCGCATTTGCTTTGTAACAAGATGGTTTTCTTGTGAGCTGCTGGGATCGTTGCAGCACCTTTCGGAGCAGATCTCAACCACGCGCTTCTTTCTACGTGGCCTCTGAGATCCGATTCGGCAGTGCGGCGAAAGATGAAGTTAACCCAAGGAATACAAAAAAGGCACACGAACACCGAATTGCGAGTGCCTCTACCAGTCACCTAAGTCAAGGCCGCATACAGTTTTTTACAATACAGTCACGCGACAAAGAGAGAGAGAAGGAACACCTTTATTTACGGTAACCCGAATCCGCGTATGAACAGCAAAGTGAAGCTTAGTGTTGTGCCAAATAGAGCGGATATTCGAGAGGTGGCTCTCAAGAGGTTCTGGGAGTTCACCATCCACTCCTTCGGGGTCGCAGGTCTACGTGTAGTAGGTACGTACGTAACTGAGAAATGTTGGCGTCGCGTAGTCGGGAATCAAACCCGCGTCCTCGAGTTCAGCAAGCGGAACAGCGTAGCCGCTAAGCTACCGACGGCGGGTGAGGGCGAGACAAGAACAGAGTACTGTCGCTTTATGCACTCGCCTCCTCGCCTTTTTTTTTTTGCGAGTTTCAGTTCTTTCGGCATATATAAAACAGTACAGGACGCATCCCCCAATGCGACAGTTAGTGAATGACGCTGTCAAGATCTGGTCGTTTACCTTAGGAAACTAATGACCTTTCCTCAGAGTACTACAGCAGACGCCTCTCCGTCCGCTTCAGTCATTCATAAACTATCATTACTGGTTTCGTCGTTCACCAGCTTGACTTTTCTTACTTGATCTTTCTTGCAATGAACTAGGGCGCATATTTTTCTTTTCTGAGTACAACACACTTTTTAACGAAATCTCATGACTGAACCTTTAGATATCAGTCAAAATACCTGGGTTCAATATACGCCTTCAGTCTAGCGACACCTTCTCGCTGTGGTCTACCACACTGCAAATAAAGTACGTCTATATCCGCTCCCCTTGCCTCCTCTAATACACGTTCAGGTTTGTTTCTTCGGCTCCTTTTTGCTAGCTCATTCAATGAAAATGTACTTACCTTATGCGATCTACATATGGCCGTGCTTTGTTCGTCATCTGCTGTTTTCCGCTCCTTCTATAATGTCAACCTAGTATACACAACCTTTTAACGCAATAGCGTTAAAGACCTCGTTTCGCGGAAATTCTGGTGTCGGCGTCGGTGTCGTTGGTTGTGAGCGAAAAATCAGCGAGGTCCGTGGGCGAAATCTTAGATGCAAATAAATAAATGAATACAAAAACTTCGGTTCGAGTGTGAATCAAACCCAGGGCTTCAGCGTGGTAAGACGGTGCTCTACCACAGAGCCACGTCATTGCTTGGAACTGCTTCCGAAAAAACCCTATGCGAATCTCATATAATGCGGGGAGGCTTAATGCATGTAATATTGCGTGGCAGAAGCGTAGGATCGCGCCACGCGTCAAGACATTTGATTCGCACAACGACTGAGGGGTTTAAAGGCCCAACATTACAAATCAGTCAGCCACATCTGATCATCACCAGCAGCAAAAGCAGCAACAAAATGGGCAGCTGCCTAGGTTCGCGTGTTGCATTACGAACGCCTAGTGGGTACTTCGCCGATTCTCAAAAGGAAGAATTATGGCATAGTGGGCACTTCGCGACTGTACTTGCAGTGGGCATTCTAGGATAGTTTTAAACGGCCAAAGTTACTCACAGAGACCTTTCCTTTCGGCATGGTTAAGGTGTCCGCCGAGAAGCGAAGCGTGGCTACCGATTGAGAAGGCGATGCGAAAGGGACCCGTTTACGCTATCGCGTTCAACGTTACTAGAACAAACTTAGTAACGTTGAGCGCGTTCCACTCTTGAAGCGAAGCTCAAGCGTCCTTCACCGTTTTAACGCGACAGCGTTGAAGAGCTCGTTTCGCAGAAATTCCGGTGTCGGCGGGGTTGGCGTCTTTGGTTGTGAGCGAAAAAGCAGCGTCGGCGGTGAGCGAAAATTCGAGGTAGATGCAAATAAAGATAGGAGCCGGAGGGCGTCCGCACTCTGGCCTTCCTTGCGGTGCAGTTAAGGTCTCCACCGAGAAGCGAAGGCAGGCTAGTAGCCGATTAGGAAGGCGATACAGTGTGTGTGTGTGTGTGTGTGTGTGTGTGTGTGTGTGTGTGTGTGTGTGTGTGTGTGTGTGTGTGTGTGTGTGTGTGTGTGTGTGTGTGTGTGTGTGTGTGTGTGCGCGTGCGTGCGTGTGTGCGTGCGTGCGTGTGTGCGTGCGTGCGTGTGTGTGTGTGCGTGTGTGTGTGTGTGTGTGTGTGTGTGTGTGTGTGTGTGTGTGTGTGTGTGTGTGTGTGTGTGTGTGTGTGTGTGTGTGTGTGTGTGTGTGTGTGTGTGTGTGTCAGCTTTCCTTGCTTTAATACGATTGCAAACGAAAGACAGCTCTTCATTCAGTACCAGCATATGCTGAAAAACCAATCTATTAATCTTACGGAACAATCTATTAATCTTACGGTCCCCTCGATGCACTGGGGCGCGGCAGACGACATCGAATACACGGACCTCGTAAAGTATGCTTTCGTCTATTACAACAAGCTTTACGGTTCTAATACGCACAAAACGTAGGTGTTTTGTATTCAAGCATTTGCGCTTGTTTGTATATGTGTTCATGCGTTCACACCTTTGAGCGTTGTTTGTGCGTTCAACTAAAATACGCTTCGTGTGTTCTGATGTTTTCGTCTTCAGATATCATTTCATCTAAGTTATTGTAGCATATAATAATGCAAAACTAAATTCCGGATTTCCAAGAATTGGGGATTTACGAAAAGTAAACTGAGATAAACGACGAATTTCCGTCAAAAATATGGACTCCGAAAAACGCCCTCCAAATTTCAAGAAAGATAAACTCCGAAGACACAGAGCGCCACTCATAACATATGACTTTTAGGCAAGTAAAACCGAAAATTCACTTCAAAAGTCTCGCTAAAATTTCGACACCTTGCTGTGGGTCCGTATAAAATAGCATTGTCATTGTGCGCAGTAACGGTTGCATTGTGTGCAGTAACGGAGCTAACGTGTCTCAGACCACATCACGGTGACATTTTGGTAGATGAACCAATTTTTGTAAAAGTAGCCTCGGTGGATGACGAGGCATCTTTTCTCAAAGGTAGGTCCACCTATGTAGGGCCAGCCACCTTACAATAGTAGGTTCATCTATGTAGGGCTTGGTAGAGCCAGCGAGTCAGACGCTTTACCTTTCTTCAAACTACTTTTATGACGCATTTTGTTTCCGCCCGTAGGTTCCGACCTTTACCAGGTTATGTGTACATAACTACTACGCAGCAACTTCTGTGGTGTCCCTTACCATCTGACATTCTGACACCCAAAGCCACCACCATAACGGAGCGCCTTACTGTTTTCCTATGGTGCTCCAAAATTCAAAAGCTGAGATTCCCACACAGGAATATCTATCAAACTCAGAAAAACGGCCGCATCTAAAGCTTCACCGAGCCGAACTTTAGAGACAGCGAATTTCTATTCTAGATCGGTGCGAGCCACCGGAGCCTCCTGAAGACGTCAGTGATAACGTCCTGTTATGAGTTAAACATAAACATTCTGTCCTTAAACGTTCACTAGCTCACTCGGCTAATGACCGCCCAAGACACCGTCTAAAAGACAACGGTAATTTAGATTAGTTTTGTTTAGAATTCGTACCTGGTCGACCAGTGACATTCCCACACAGAAGGACGCTTCCGCGTCAGAAAGTTCATTTTACGGGTTCTGAGTGGGCCTCTGGCTCTGAAAGGTTAACGCAAACAATGTAGTGAAATCCTGCTGCTGAATGAAGTCCCAGCGCACGTAGGCACCAATCAACCTATAAAATGCGATGCGATCGAAGATTCATAAGTTCATTTTACTCTATAGAAACTTTAGTATTTCCATGAAAGAAGGGAAATCAATCGAGGGGCCTGGCTTGTGTTCGACACAATCACATCAAGCTAACAGCTCTAGCAACCAGGCGAATCATTCCGGGCGTTACTTTTGGTATTTTTAGACGAATTATGGTAATTCCTAAATACAGGGAAACTAAAGTGTACGAACACACCCCTTGCCTCGGGCAGGCACTCAGCCTTCGCGTCAGGTGAGTGTAATTGCTTAAGGCTGAACCATATAGAGCGTTTTTACCGGCGTTTTCCCGGCGTTTCGTACGCCGGCGTCCCTCGACGTCGACGCTACCGGTGACGGTGGCCGAAACGTCCACCTCTGGACGGTCCAGACATCACGGGCGGCAGCGTCGACGCCGGAAGCAGTGCGATGGACGCAGAACCAATCAGCGTGCGGCTGGCAGCGACTTCCGCTACGTAATGGCGTCGTTGCTGCAGCCAAAATGGCTGCCGCCCGCCTCGAATCTAATAAGTCGTCGCCGTGCGCTGTGTGGCCCTTAAGTTCTCAACTGATGCTTGTATTTGACTTAGCTTGTTCCCTAGAAGCTTCGACAGCAAAGCGCTCGTGATATCTTTGAACTCTTTCCGAGCGCCGTACTCAAGTTCATCGGTAGGCTTAGCAGGAATGAGTGTATTGGCCAAATACGTGGCCTCAAAGATGTGCGGCAGCTTCAAGCTCAGAGGCCATATATTACGAGTTTGTGGTTCTTCTCAATGCCAATAGCTGACGCTACAAGACAAATAAAAAAGTGGACTTTTCGGCGGCACTGTGACTCGTTTTTTGCACCACAGAAGTGCAAATGAGACATAAAAGCTATAATCAGGAATATATCTTGTTGTTCCATTGACGGAAACTACACTGCTTTACGAGGTGTCAGGTTCATTCCCTCTGGTCACACTGTGCGACGCCGAGTTAACTTAGAAGAAGTGAGCGTTGGGCGAGTTGGTATTGAATTCCAGATTGCATCTTGCGCGAAAAAACACGAACACGAAGGGAAGGACACGAGACGAGCGCAGTTAACGCTCCTCATATGGTTTGCCGCCCTCTCTGACGGCGTTGATGCGACGACGCCGAGGGACGCAACGTCAGAAAACGCCGGCCAAAACGCTCTATATGGTTCGGCCTTTATTCGCAATAATCGTGAGTTAGGTAGGATTATTTATTGCGTATCTAAATTAGCGTGCGAGCACACCCTCCCACTCTTCCCTTTAATACGCCAAGAATTGAGTTCTGAGGTTCTAACCATGACATGACTATGAGGCATGCCGTGATGGGAGATACCCTGATGATTTTAACCACCAGGGGCGCCTTCATGCGTACCTCAGTACAGTGCCTCGATGTGCGCGCGCCTCCGCTTCCAGGGTGGAGACACCTGCGCGGCCTGTCGGCTACATTGGTTCAAAGGTGTCGGACGGCGCGCGGAGGCTAGCGCGGGAACGGTGCTGTAAACATGTTGTTCTTGACATATTGAGATCCGTTCTTTGGCCTCTATGACAGGCTGCTGTATGCCACTATGTACTAGTTCACACGCGAAACGCCAGCGGATGTTTCGCTTCCCTCGTAACAGCGAGCGAAGAAAAAAATGGGAAGCACAATTAAGTGAAACGCGACCGCTGGCATCCGACCGACAGCACCGAGATATGCGAGGTTAGTTGTTGACTTATCCAGCAAGTGGCCGTGCATTTTTTTATCGCTGGCAGTGAGCACGCTGTTAAAGAAATCTTTGCTTGTCTCGCCATAGCTGCATCGCATAATCATCGCGTGAAGGTGATTTTACAAAGAGGATGTTAAGCTTTGCGTTAAGCCGTGCGGAGTGAATAGATGCTTCAGATACCTTGCCGATAAGCTTAGATAAGCTTGGCCTAGACAAGTTAATCATAGCTCATCCTAAATAAGCATAGTCAAAACAATCAGTAGTAATCGATACAAATCAATACTGATTGGTACTCATTGAGACCAATTAAGCCGCTTGATTAAACCAGGGTAAGCTTAGAAAAAGCCTGGTTAAGCCAGTATATCGCAGCCTCAGACTATGGACGGATGGATGCTATGAGCGTCCCCTTTGTAACGGGGCGGTGACATGTCTGCCACCAGGCTCGAAAAAAAAAAAAAGAAAAGCTTCCTTGTTTCATGTTGGCCTAATACCTTATCTACATTGATTAAATCTATGTTATTATACCAAAAAATACAAATTCACGGTCTATTTTGAAAATTCACCATTTTCAAGCACACGAGCGCCACCAACGGATTTTTTCTAACTACTCTATAATTTATTAGTCATAGAAATCATATGTGGCCACTTCTACCTAAAATTAATCGTTTCTTGGCCAATCCCCCAGAGTGGGTGTGAGCCATGCATAAAGAAAATCATCATCATCATCATCATCATCATCATCATCTAATCTGCGAAGACGAAGAAATCCCGCACGAGGCGACCTAGGGCGCGAGAAACGGACTTTAATCATCTAATGACACCCTGGAAAAGTTCAACATGTCATAACAGAGATCTGGAACTTATAATTACGAAGTTGCGTTGCCGAATTCCATCATTAAATTTTTATTTATATACAGCCGCTTTGGCACCCTCACCCCTTTGTTCTTATTGTAGGGAAGAGGAAACAATAGAACACTTTCTGACCTCATGTCAGAAGTTTTCTACATTACGAAAGACATCTCTAGAAACGCCATTACGCAGAATGGGATTAGAGTTGAGAACATCAAATATACTATCTCTAGGTGCACTTACCCTTGGGCACAGCAGCGGGAAAGTATGCGAGGCCATGCAAGATTTCATAGAACAGTCAAAGAGATTTAAACAATAACCACAGTTCAAAAGTTCCATAGTTAACCAGAAGCAAAGTACAGCAAGATTCGTTTCTATATTTAGGTATTTCTTATTTGATGAAAATTAATTCCACCCACCTTTTCTTCCCTATTGTTTTAATTATTATTCTCACAAAATTAACTTGTAAAAAATCTTTTTGTTAAACAAAATAGGTAATTATTCTCATTACTAGTTTTTAAATAATTTTTTCTAAGCTACCCGATTCTTTGCCAATTCCCCTGAGTGGGTGTGAGCCAGCAGTACAGGATCTACATCTACATCTACATAAAACGTGAACTGGCCAGAAGAAGAAGATTCTCGATCGCGTATGGTCGCGTATTCGATGAGCTCCGTTTGCCTGCGCCCGTACAATTTCCAGTCATGCACTACCTGCCAAACCTGCGCAAAATCCTCACCACGAAGAAGAAGGAAAAACCAGGGGTGAGTTCAGGCCTTGCGATCCGTTCTTCTGTTAGCCACTTTCGCTCCACGCTGGTATCCCGAGTGCTGACTAAATATGGCCGAATTTAGCAACTCTCTTGCAACCTCTCTTGCAACTTCTAGAGCGCGTAGTACTAGTACGAACTACAGAGCACATAGAATTACTATGAGCATCAAATACAGTAGGAAACCACACCGTAGGTCTCTTGTTTCTTCAACAACGAGCATGCTCACGCAATCTAAAGACTAAGATATCCAGAAGAAGGAGACGAAGGTTTACTTTTACAAAAAAAAGTCAGCGTGAGTCAATATTCGGTGGTGCCCCCCGGCAGGGTCCCACTGGCTGCCGCGGCTCGCCGGGCCTGGTATGGGGTTGCTAGTTGGCTTCCCAAATCCACTTAGGAATTCGATGTCTCCCAAGACCAAGCTGCGAATGTTTTGTGAGTCTTCGTGAGACCGCTTTGTCTGGACGGTCGATGCATCGGTGTGTTTGTGAGCAAGTGGTCGTGTTCGAAGAAAGCATCACACAAGGGCGACACCAGCGGCGGTGCAGCCGTCGAATTCAGCTTGGGCGATCCGGAAGTCCCACTATAGTCCGATATATCACATCGACATCAAAAGAAAAACGCAGTTTGGCAGGTCACATAATGTAACGGAGCATTACGTCATGTTGTCATTGTCCACATGCACGGGTACACACGTAGTGCGAAAGAAAAGCGTGCGCGTTCCCTAGCTTGCATGATGGATCTTTAGATGCAAATAGAGGGGACGCGAATCGAATCAAAGGAGATCCCAAGGCTAGTTGAGACGTGTCGGTCTGTTGAGAACCAGTCTGTACTAATTCAAGAATGTCCCAAACTAAAACCAATTCCTGCCGCCAAAACGTGAAGAATGTTCCTGAAGACGGGGCTAGGACTTTGCTAACAACCATCGTCCCAACAACATATAATAATGATTGTCGGGGTTTCACGTCTCAAGACCCCGATATGATTATAAGGGAAGCCGTAGTGGAGGGCTCCGGGAATTTCGACCTCCTGGAGTTCTTACCCCGGACCTAAATCGTAAGTACACGGGCCTCATGCATTTCCGCCTCCATCGAACATGCGGGCACCGCGGCCGGGAATCGATCCCGCGACCTTTGGGTTACCAGCCGAGCACTGTAACCACTTGACCACCGTGGCGGGTAGTTCCCTCTAGTAATTATTATTGGAAACTCTACGTTCAAAATGACATTGCGGAAGAAGAACCGGAAACGGGGGGTGCGCTGCTCGCCTAGCTACGGCCAATCAACGGTGGCTGAAATGGGCTGTCCACTAAATGGGCAGTTCGAGAATAGCTCCCCAGTAATGACGTGGCGACAATGATCTTGATGGGGATGATGACGAGTGCGACAACCGTTCTTTTCTGCCCTTAATTGTCTCCTCGCGTTCATTTCCACCGACGCAGCGGGTCAAGCTGCACCAGCCCCTGGACTTCCACGCCGACAGAAGCAAGGCTTCGGGCACTGCGAACGCTGCACAAGCGGCCGAGCCACCGAACCCGCAGGCGCCCCTCGGCAACCGACTCAGACCCCGGCTTCTAGGCCAGCGCGTGGCCGCCGCGGTTCCCATGGGCCAGGAACTGCGCGGCTGGATCCAGAACTTCCCCTGGCGCCGTACAGCGTACGTGGCCTTAGCAGCGGCTCTGATTCTGGGCGCCTGCGGGCTGGCGCTTTTCCTGGCCTGGTACGGAGAGCTCGAAAAGCCCATCTGCGACGAGGCCTGCATGGAATACACCACGGTACGCCACCTGTCGGCCACATGGCTGATTTGAAAGGCATAATATGTAATAATGACAGCAACAACAACAACATCAACAACAACAACAACAACAACAACAACAACAACAATAATAATAATAATAATAATAATAATAATAATAATAATAATAATAATAATAATAATAATAATAATAATAATAATAATTGGGGTTTACGTCCCAAAACTATTATATGATTAGGAGAGACGCCGTACTGGAGGGTTCCGGAAATTTCAGCCACCTGGTGTTTCCTTAACCTGCACCTAAAGCTAAGCATTCAGGTCTTTAGCATTTCGCCTATATTTCTTTCTAAGTAGAAAGCCGTAGTAGATGCCTCATCAAATGCGAAAATTGACCGTCGGCGTCGGCATCAACAACAGTGATGCAAAAAATCATTACGCGTAGCACCACATCACGTCGTCATGACGGCGCACACCACCAAATTAATGACGTCAGCATGACGTCACGTAACGTGACGTCACATGAAGACTTACTCGCATGAGATGGTCGCTTGGTCAAAGGTAGGCGGACCACGGAGGAAGTCCAAAACCAGGCGCAGAAGGCTTTCGGAGGGAGGCGGAGGAGGACCAATACCTCGACTAAGAAGAAGATGGCTTTCGCCTTCGAGTCGTCTCAGGCGAATCATAAGGGACCCTGTGAGTTCTTGTCGGCCCCCTTATCCGTATTGTCGTGGCATTGTGTGCAAATCATCAGCAAGCCTTCAGGAGGAGCATTTATAACAACGAACTTGAACAAGGAGAAATCGGCACCGTTACTCGCATATAAGTGCAGGTGATGTCGCGCTCTGTGTGACATGCAATGAAATGAGGTCGACGCGGATGGGATCGAACCGGCTTCTTTCGGCTCAGCAGCCGAGCACCGTAACGACGACAACACTGCGACGGCCTTGGGATTAAGCCTGACTTCGGATTAATGTGACATTGTTAAACGATATGCATTTCAACAGTAGTCTGCTATAGGCTAGGCATTAACGATTTCAACCTGCACTCGATATGTGCGACGCGATCCGCCGGCTACCTCGATTAAGAATTGATGCAGACCCTACGCCTTATGCAAGTCGATCTCATGCGAAGCAATCGGACAGTAGCTGCTTGTGACGCGATTTGAGCCATGTCTTCGGAAGTCGATCAATAATATTAATTGTTGCTGTTCAACGTCCCAAAACCCCCATAGTGGAGGGCTCCGGAAATTTTGATCATCTGGTGTTCTTTAACGTGCACCTAAATCTAAGTAAACGGGCCTCCAGCACCTTCGCCTCCAACGAAAATGCGGCCGCCGCGGCCGGGATACCACCTAGTGACCGGCGCGCTTGTCGAGCACCTTAACCACTAGACCACCGGGGCTGGCACAAAGTCGATCAAAGGTTTTGTAATTTCAACAGTATGCATCTCGGAGGCATACCAGGCACTATATACTCGATGGACAAGTTCGGGTGCCACGATATTGATGAAGCTGTGCACAAAAGACACATTAACTAACACAGAAAGACGCAAACACAAGCGGTGGAATCTAACGAACACAACTCACGTGGTGAGGCACGTTGATTACACTGGCGTCTACGCTGTAGCTCAGTGCGTGCGACGTAACACCGGCACTCAGGTTACAGCAAAGACACCACTTCTATAGAAACGAGGTGTAAGCAGCGTACGTTGGCATATTTTCTTGCGCGAACTTCTGATGTCACCTTTCACCTGAAGCACGTATATCCCCTTTTTCATTTTTGTATGACATCCCGGCAAAACGATTCATCCTTTAGGGCCAACGTGTATTCCGGCCGATTCAATCCCCTTTACAATTTTTCAGACATAAGAAAGCCGTGTTTCCAACAACCCTAAGCACGCTATACTCAGTCATTTTCCGGCGTCGCAGTAAAGATGCAACCGCGTCAACCTTGGCGAACACTAAGTGGTCTAGGGTTGCGCACTTTTGCTTAACACTAGCTCATTGCGACAATGCTGTTCAACAGTCGATCGATCAATTACTTACAGAATTGTCCTTGCATTCTGGCACAGAGCGTCGTTCCTTCGTTTACAGGGGAAAGTGTTTCACTGTTCGGGTACGGGTGCACTGATCACTTATATGTTACAACGGTCGCATGAAAAGCGCCCAAGCCGACGCTTGTTCGGTGTTCGTCACTCCGCTTCACTTTTCAGTCAATCGGTTCACTCACGTCATGACACGCCGCCGAAACGGTGCGCTCGGCGGGCGAGAAATTCGGGCCACCGAAACACAGATAACACAGGGCCCGTATTCTCAAACGATCGCAAAAGGCGATAGTATCGCGTTTGGTGACGTAGGATTTGATGCGTTCAGTAAGTAAAAAAAACACTTGCCTGTGATGTCATTGCTGCAACTGGCCGTTGGTATTACGAATGTCTCACAACACAGGAGTGAGCGCACCTACGAGCGCAGAGCAACCCGAGTGCGGCGTTTTCGAGCGTGTGCTGCTGCTTCAACGCAGTGGCCAGGCTTGGCCAGCTTGGCTGTGGCTACTTGAAGTATAAGACGTGTTGAAAGTGCTTTCAACGTTTTTTGTTCGATTATTTAATGCATAGTATAATATTTAAAGAATGCAACTTTGCGTGAAACGTATTTTCGTTGAGAGTTTAACACGGCGTACTCGGAGAGTTCAGCTGTAGCGTGCCGCCGCAGCGACATCGTCTCAAGATCTCAACATGTTTGCCGGCTCGCGATAAGCCACGCGAGCAACGCACGGTTCATGTTCCCTGGGACGTTCAACCCACGAAAAAACACGCGCTGGCAAAGAACGAGTGCTGATAACACCCCAAGGTAATGCTCGATGAAAGCTTCAGCGTAAAAAATGCTGCGTATATCCACCGAGGATTGAATACTAGAAAGCTACCGCCTACGTCACTGAATGCTAGACTTCACCACGAACCGACGTTAACGGTGCCTTCTGTTATTGCAAATATGTCGAGAGCACCGTCGAGCACCATGAGCGCAAAATTGACGTCGGCGGAATTACCAGATGGCGCCCTAACTTTTCCGGTTTGCTCAATAGCCAATCAGGCGCGCACCAAAGGCGATACTTTTGCGAATTGTCGCCTTTTGAGAATACGGGCCCAGATAACACACGGAAAAGCAAAACACGAGAACTAGAGGTACGCGTATCACGGCAGACATGTGGAAGCGCGCCTTAGCTTGACCGTGGTGAACACCGTCATTTCCTAGGGGGCGCCAGTGAAGAGACATAATTTAATAAGAATGAAGGCAATTGTCTTTACTTCGCGCCGTAAATCTGGTTTAAAGGCTAGCTCGGAATAATATTCTGTTCAGTAAAACAGAGCTCGTCGTGTTTCGTTTTTCAACTTTTATAGAGTGTGTCGCCTGCTCACCACATCGCGCTTTAATCGCAGCTCACGTGACCCAACTTGCTGGCGTCCACGGAGGAAGGAAAGAGAGGAGAGGGCATGCCCTCTCCTCTCTTTCCTTCCTCCGTGGAAAAGTGTGGAGGAAATGACGTCATGGCGGCCATATTCACTGGGCACAATGGCGGCGTTTTGTTATTGATGTGGTGCGGTGCGGCATCGGTCCGGCGGTTCAGCGGCGGTGTGCGCGTTTTCGTGGGCCTCGCACCTAACCGTGGCGTGCTGCAGTTGTACGACAGCATCCATTCTTTGTGCCGCATTGTTAGCTACGCGGTGTTCTCCCGGTGGTGGCTGTAACCAGAATTCTGAACTAGAAAGCGTGGAACGAGCGCGCGTATGCGTACTTACTTTGGATTTGCAGTGTCCAGCAAAATCATGCTGAAGAGCCATCATAGAAGATAGCAACTGTGCTCCAGAATCTGTTCAATGAATGCCTTGCAGGTCAGTCACAGTTATGCGGTGTTGGTAATTATGACAGCGGACGATGCATTTGCGGCCCGCAGGTCCTTATTCAAGACTGTAATTGAATCTTGTTTTTCATGTTCCTTTACAGTTACAGCATGCTTGTGCGTAGTACCTGTTCTGCTTCGCTTAAGATGCTCGCTTTTCGCAGTATTGTCTGTATTAGAGCAAAACTCGTTAAAATGTCTACTCACACCTGCATAAGGTCACCAGGTGCACCTCGTTGAATGCGCGTCGGACAAAGCCGTTCGAACGATGGTGACCAAATGATTTTAGAACTCAAGACAGAAGGAGCAAAACACATTTTAATGACACTTATGACAAGTACAAGTACGGAGGAAAATTGTGAAGTACACATCGAGCGCCTTCTCTCTCCTGTTCTCAAATAACTAGCCACTTATCCCGGAGACATCTTCCCTCGCATTCGGCTGGCTTTCCCCGCCGTCCTTGGCGGCTGTGTCCGCGCGTGATCCATCCGGGAGACCTTTTCCCACGCATTCCTTCGGCTGGCTTTCCCAGCTTTCGTCCTAACGCGATCCTCGCCTTTAAGTTATCCGTAGGTACCAGTGCGCGTGATCCACACCAAAGACATCTTCTCACGCACCTTCAGTTGGTGTTCGCTGCTTCGTCCTAATGAAATCCTGGCCTTTGGGATATCCGTTGAAAACAGTACGCTTCGGACATAAGGGAAGCGAAAACAAGGAGGCCGCCGCAACCTCAACGGGCTGTCACGTATACATGCTCCACCCGACGCCGATTTTAGTGGCATAACTACGGGCCTCCGGGTTTATTGCAGAGAAGACATGTTTTGTATCGCCGTGCCTAGCTCACAGCCTGGCCGAAAGTTCCATAACGCCCAAAGGAGAAGCGTAAAAGAAAAGCGGTCTGAAAGAAGCTGTACAAATTTCGGCGCCTGGTTCGTTGCGCGGCAATGAATTGGCTGGTCCGACATAACATCTTTATTTTCACAAGAAACTGTTCAAATAAAAAAAAAAACCTAACGTGCAACTAGCGGAGTTTATTGTAAACGGCGGCAGTGCAAGAGTACAATACCCAGACGGAGAGATTTCGTCAGCCGTATCGCGGCAGAACAGCGCGTTAAAATCCGTTCAGTTGGTTTCGGATAGCACCGGCGCCGCGCAGCCCACGTGCTTTTCGAGCCGGAGAGAGAGTCGCGCCTTTCGCTTCACATTCGGATGTAAACAAGAGAGGAGAATTTGCCCAGTCAATATGGCCGACTTCCGGCTTCACCACGGCTTCACAACGAGTGACGTCAGGGCCTCTCCTCAGTATATTCTTTCCTCCATGCTGGCGTCGTACTAGAACAGGGGAGTGCTCGGAACGAGCTTCGGAAAGCGAAGCCCCAACAGGGTCAATCCGCCTGTGGCGCTGCGATCGGTAGTCTGCAATGTGCCATCGTTTAAGAGTTGCGCGCGGCTCCGCCGTAGTGGTGCAGGGGCAGAATGCCCATTTCCCACTCAAAAGGCCCGGGTTCGAATCACAGCTATAGATGGCGCAAAAATCCGTAAACAGGGGTGCTATTCTGGACATTGTCAAATTCCGCCATGTTGATGATTTGATTGGTCACGCGAAGTCGTTCGCATTGTAGCGCTGCAATGGCGTTACGACACAGGAATCCGCGATGACGTAACGTGCCAAAAAATAGTAAATTTTTTCCGAAGCAACGCTTCGCCGTACTCTGTCATGTAGAAATAAAGGTTTGGGTGAAAGAACGAAACCGAAATATGGTACTCAGCTGTGCCTACGGTCAACTTGCGGTTTATCGAAACTACTGCTCGCTTGACGAAGAGCCGCCATGTCTGCAACACGATTGGACATTGCACTGATGGCGCCCATTGCGTAACAGGATCTCACTTTTTGTAGCGTCAAATTGACGTTGCGTGACGTTGCATCCTGCCAAATTTGCAGCTTAAAATGTGAGAACGATGAAGTGCCCAAAATTGGCCGCCATATTGTTGTAAATTGAGTTGCTTGTTCGATGTGCGGCCTCACATGCGTATGTGTAGATGCCATTCCGTGAGCTATTTTACAAGCATGTTTTCGGTTAGTAATATTATAAAGTGTTGTACATGAAGCTTGCTTGTTAAAAAGAAAAGGTATTGTTTAATTGGCTTGTTCGAATTTGCGGTTCTCGCCGCAAGAGAACGCTAGATAAGCGAAGAAAAATGGCGCTGCCCTTTGTTGTGTAGTGGCTGGAGCTGCAGGAAGCATCGCGAGTACTGCGATGCTTTTGTGATGACCGATCAATTATTTCAACTGTGGTGCCGGCTGACGAAGGACACTGTGCGATGGCTGTGCGGGGAGCTTCGCCAGGACCTGGAGAGGCGGCGTACGGACACGAGAACAGCCCCGACCGTTGTTGTTTTTGTTGAGCTACAAGTGCTTTGCGCCCTTCGCTTGTTCGCCACCGGCAGTTACCACGACGCGATCTCGAACAACGAGGACGTGCCGACGAGCTAGTCCAGTGTGGGTCTCACGATTCATGCTGTCATGGAAGCGATCGTCGAGCGCCTCGGCAATGAGTGGATCGCCCTCCCTGCCAAAAGAAGGCTTTGTCCACATAGATGCAGATTTGAAGGCTGCGTTGAGGTGGTCGACGACACGTTCTTGTGCATAAGTGGGCCGTATGAAAAGGACGATGGCAACAAGGCTGCTTACTTTTGCCGCAAGAACTTTTACCCCTCAGCGTCATGGTGGTGAGAACAAATTTCATCTTATTCAATCTTGCGCATGCTGTTAGTAGAATGCAAATGAGGAACGTCAAAACAGCTTTTCGCCACTCTCCAGTATTTTACGACATTTGCCGCGGCTCCAACTGCAGTGATAGAAAAGAACGCAGTAGTCGCGGTAAACGAAGTTTCCGTCACTATTTAGTTTTGGCAGGGGTGACGCGACACCATAAAAAGTTCATCGAGCTGATATTTGATCGTGGTAGCTTTTAAGAAAACATAATGCATGAAAGGAAATCAAACGTGCTGATTGCGCTCTACTTTCATAACAGTGATATGCAGACTTGCAGTAACTGCCACATATGAAATGAAAGATACGCTGTCGAAGCTGCGCTCCGAAAGCAACTCGAGAGAAATAAGCGTTGGACCACACAGTTACAGTTGTTCTGCATTGTAGCTGGTTGTATTGCTGTTGCCGACTTCCTTCCAATTGAAACAACACTCTGCAGGTATGTGACCAACCCAGCCGATGACTGCCCTCGCCCGGGCCCCGTGCACGAGCGCCTTATGGGGAAGACATCCACCGTGAGCCAGGACGGGCAGTGGACGCCGTGGCCAGGTTGGTGAATCTGCTTGGTATGCAAGCGTGAGAATGCTTGTGTGGTGTCTTAGTGTAGCAAAAACATTATTCATGGTAATTTTATACACGCTGCATGGTTCTTAACTACTCAGTCTCTTTGTCCAAATTTCTGCCCCGTATGTTATTACTGGCAGCTACCTTGGTCGAA
>NC_051182.1:127603206-127643552 GCF_013339695.2 Rhipicephalus sanguineus
GGCATTCGGCGATAGGGAAAGGAAGTCTTGGTTGACGTCGACGCCGAGGCAGTTTGTGAGGTCCAACCCCCCAACGGTTGGCCGCCGACGTCTGTGAGCTGTTCGGCCAGTCTGCTCAGCGGTTCGTTGGCGCGCAGGCGTACGTTCATTTCGATAGGATAGCCAATGGTTAACCCTCGTCGAATGATAACTTCAAGTGGCGTGGCCAGATAACTCATCCGAAATATATAGCAGCGGAGCGTCCGGGTGACACTCGTCACAGGCGTGATACGTTCCGGTAGTTTGAATAATGTGACGTCACGGGTGGTGCGCTTGTGCTGTCGTCACTCTCGAAGCAACCTAAAAGGGACACAAAGAAAAACAGTGAATCGGCTTAGATCGATAAATTGTGCTCTGAGAACTCTAATGTCGTAATTTCGCTATCATTGTTTATAATGGAGGAGAAAATCGAGAAAATCGAAAATCACCAGAACTTCATGGAGGCGTCGGCACACATATTGTTTTTGCGCGTTTTCTCTTACTAAGCGTCTTCTCGCAGCAAGCGTGCGGTTTTTCGTATCGTGAAATAGTACTTTATTAAAATGAGAAAAATCATTTTGCTCTTTAGTGTCCCTTTAACGTATGCTAAGGCGAACGCTTTTGTGGGCGTATGTGTGTCGCGGCGAAGGTGTGTGACGTAGTTTTGCGTTTGTAACACGGCAGCAGGCCCGTAGCCACGGAATTTTTTCGGGAGGGGGGCTACATGCTGAAAGCCTTGACTATTTGAGAAAAACGCCTATTTTCATGATTTACTTTCGATAAAACACCATGTGTCATCTAATTTCAAGGCGGGTGGAGGGGTGCCCTCCCCCCCCCCCTGGCTACGGGCCTCCACGGCAGATAAACTGCTCAAAGGAGTCACTCGTAACGGTCATTATCGAGTGTCAGCGCTTTAATCTGCTGATTTCGCCGTCTTATATGCCTGTGATATCATAAAACTAAGCAGATTCAGGACCTCGTGGGTTCGACGGCGCCGCATGAAAAAAAAAAAAAAAAAACGTTCGTGTGACATCATGCCTTTGCGTTTACAGCGCCGGACATTCCAGAGCCACTGGAATCACGCAAGATGACTGATATCGACGCTTTACAAGAGTTCCTGGATTATCGCTGATAACGTGCTGCTTCGCGGTGTGATAAAGCGTGATGACCAGAATCTTACGTTGAGAAATTTGGGGTTGTAAATGTACCTTGCTTACGAATTGAAACGCGAAAACTTA
This sequence comes from Rhipicephalus sanguineus, assembly GCF_013339695.2. Taxonomy (NCBI): domain Eukaryota; kingdom Metazoa; phylum Arthropoda; class Arachnida; order Ixodida; family Ixodidae; genus Rhipicephalus; species Rhipicephalus sanguineus. The sequence continues at coordinate 127,604,463 of NC_051182.1, forward strand.
GGGCTAAGTAATGCAGATACTTTCGTTTGCAGCGTCTTGAGTTCGTGTTATATTGACGTAATTTTGACTCAATCGCCTACATGTCTACGCCAGCCTTATGTTTACCGCGCATATTTGTAGCGATATGCGACGATTTTCTCGAGCGATCGCTCATAGCAGTCCTTACATTAAAAAAAGACTTGTTTCGCGTTTTTGTCCTTAATAACTGTACATAATAAAAAGAATAAATAAGAGCCAAATATACAAGTAAGGGCTGACAGATGCTGAGATTGGTCAGCTGATTTCAGGGGATCCTACTGGCTGCTAGACAGTTGTTTTGTCTAAATGAATGGCGCTTTATAATCTGCCCCGCCCAGTTTAAATATATTTGCCTCTTTATTCACATATGAAGCGGCTACGCATTTATTAGGACGGCACAATGTTGACAGCTCACTAAATGTTTTGCCACCTTTGGCAGGAAAAGAAGCAGAACATGCTATCGGCCATGAGCATACCAGACGGGATTTGGCTTCCTTTAAGGACTGCAGAATGCGTCGAGAGTGGAGGATATTCTAATCAACTGCGCCGCACTATTGCAGCACTGCTGGTTAGAAAGAAGGCAATATCCACTTTCTTCATCCAAAATTAGGCATGGAAGAGCCTACCACCCTCCGAAGACTACAAAGGGACATTTGTGTGCACCGAATTACTGTGGATGGAATGAACTGCAGAAACTTCGCATACCTATGCCGATATAGTGGTGTACCGGGTGCTGTCCAAAAACAAGGCGTTGTGAAGGAACCCCACAGCGCGAGAAAAACAATGAAGACGAAGTTTCTAGGTCCAAGTAAAAGAAAAGTTTAATGACGTCACTTATGACGTTTCGCATGTGCTGTCAAACGTTGCCCTGGCACCTGCCACTTATCCGTCAATACTGTACAATGCTAGGCAACATTTAGCCAACACTGGGAATCAATACACAAGACCACCCAGCCGTTGGGATACAGGGTTCGTTTTGTGAGAGAAACTATGGTACATCTCATTACATATACGTCTTCCGAGGTAACTTACGTCATACATATTGCTACGCCCGCTTGTTTTATTTTGATGTATTCGGGTTTGACCAGCAGGGACGGTCATCAACGCTCGACGCTGGCCGCGCCGCAGTGTTCGAGAAGCTTCGCGATTGTAGTAGATCGTTTTGTTAAAATTGCGCGCAGGACGCGAATAGTCTAGATTATTCCAGAGCTTGCGCGACCACCAGTGATAAGACTGGAAAGTTCGATGCGTGATGTATAAAAGACGGCGTGTGCCAGCCATGAGCAGTTTATCAACGGCTGACGCCCTGTTCGCCGCTATGAGTGTACAGCGTGTATTGCTGTAGTAGAGTTTTCATTTGCCGGCCACAAGTTCGGCCAAAGAAACAGTTTCACCTCGAACACGCCTTCTGTTGTGTTCGTCGACGTCACGGCCACGTGACATCTGGTGGAGGTGCTGCTCGTTCATGTACCGGACGGCCCCGCCAAGCCGTGAACCCTGCCCACGTCGCGAACAAGACACCGATACCATCAGCGAAAGTCGAGCCAGCCGCAGACTGAAAGGACTACCCCTCCATACGGACCCCTACCGGACAAGCCAAGAGCCACGGCGACGAAGACAACAAGCACAATGACGGCCGCAGTGTCCCCTGCAGCGATAGTGAGGCAGCCGCCACGGGAGCCGCCGATATTCCCTGGTTCACCATGTGAAGACCCCGAGATCTGGCTGGAGACGTTTGAGAGGGTCTCTTCATTTAACAAGTGGAACTCTGACGACGACAACCTCCGCCACGTGTACTTTTACCTGGAAGACGCAGGGAGGACCTGGTACGAGAATCGGGAGTCCGCACTCCGTCCCTGGGACCTCATTCGCGGCAATTTTTTGTTTGGCGACGTTCACAAGCGTCGTCCGAAAAGAAAGGGCCGCGGCCTTATTGGAGACACAGGCGCAACACCCGAACGAAAACATGGCCTACTGTTCCGCCACGCTGACCCCGACATGCTCGTGGAGAAGAAAGTCCGCTTCCTCGTGCGAGGAGTCAAGCAAGAACTCTTTGCTGGGCTGATGTGTAACCCGCACAAGACCGTCCAGGAATTCCTGAAGGAAGCGACAGCGATCGAGAAGACACTGAAAATGCGTACGAGGCAGTAGAACCGCCACATTCCTACGACGACCTACGGCGAGGTTCAGGCGCTGCAATCTGATGACCTGCGTGACACCATCAGAGCCATCGTGCGGGAGGAGCTGCGTAAATTGTTGCCCTCCTTCCAGCCTCAAGTGGACCCGATCGGCCACGTCGTACGCCAGGAAATCCAGCTATTTCTGGGAGCACCTGAATCAGTGCAGCCTGAGCCACAAGCTATGAGCTACGCTGCTGCAGCCCGCCGTAACGCGCCCCCTCACCGCCGACGTGGAGACGCCGCACCACCGCAGTCCCGCCGCCGGACACCACCGCCGCCACCACCAACGTCATACCGCCCGCCAGCCGGCCAGCGATACACGCCGAGGAAGACCGACGTTTGACGCCCCCCGCCCACCGCCCACTTTGCTACCATTGCGGAGAAGCTGGCCACACCTACCGCCGGTTCCAGTACAGACAGATGGGATTGCGTGGGTTCGCCATTGACGTGCCGCGTCCACAGCAGGGTGAACGACCACGCGACATCGCCGACTACTTCGCAGGAGCGCAGTGAACACCCCGACAACCTTTCCTTTCGCCATCGCCAGGCCGCTACGTCTCTCTCCAATGCCGACCGTAGACTGGCCAACCTCGGGGCCGGTCACCTAGCCCGTATCCGGAAAACTAAGGGCAGTAATCGATGGAGGTGCGGTTGCTGTACGGCGAAATACTGAAGATCCTCCGCTGCCGACGACGACGCCACGACGAAACCTTCAGGGCACGACGTGAACCAGAGAAAGCTCTGACGACAAAACCTCGCGGAGAGATGTAGACCTGACAACGCAACGGGGCAGCAGCGGAACAAACCGGCGTAGCCGTGACCCGACGCCACGACCTAACTGTAACGCGAGACGACGAACTAGCGACCTCGACCTTCTTATCGATGGCCACAGCGTCACAGCGCTCGTCGACACCAGAGCCGACTATTGTGCCATCAGCGGATCGTTCGCCACGAAGCTGAAGAAAGTTAGGACAGCCTGGGAAGGCCCCGAATCCCGACAGCTTGAGGTCGTCTAGTAACGCCGGAGGGAATCTGCACAGTGCGACTCACCATTAACAACCGGAATTTATCCCGCGAAACTTCGTAGTCCTGCACTGTTGCTCGAGAGATGTCATTCTTCGTATGGACTTCTCAAGCCTTCATGGTGCAGTCATCGATCTGAGATCCAAGTCGATAACACTATCCACAGAAAAAGCACTACCCGCCGTACACGCAGCCTGGGAAGCACGCCTTGAATGTGCTGGAAGGCCAGGGTCACCATTCCCTCCTCGCTCCAGCGTTCATCATTTCTGTCGGCACTCAGAAATCAAGCAGACCTGGAAGGCCTCGTTGAGGGCGATCAGCACCTTCTTCAGAACCGTCAGATTTGCGTCGCACGAGGCATAGCCTGAGCTGCGCGACGGCAAAGCAAAGGTAGTGCTGACAAACATCAGCCACGATATAGGCACCTCAATATAGGTACGACGGTCGCCTAGATCGACGAATTCATGGGCGCCAGCAATGCTTTCGTCCTCTTCGATGCTACCGAACCCTGCTTTGCAGGATGGAGGTCTCCAAGAGATTTCTGAAGGGACCCGAGCCTCCGAAGCACAAGCAAGACCAGCTTTAAAGCCTGCTCCTGCAATTCAAGGACTGCTTCTCGTCGTCGTCAACAATTCGACAGACCTCAGTCGCGAAACATCGCATCTTAACAGAGCCAGGTGCCGGACCAGTCCATGAGAGCCCGTACCGAGTGTCGACGCGAGAATGCGGGGCGTTAAGAAACAGGCCGAGGAAAGGCTACTGCGACCGACATCATCCAGCTGTCGAAGAGTCCGTGGGCATCCCCCTGGTGCTATTGAAGAAGAGGATGGGACTCTACGTTTTTGCGTTGGAATATTGTCGCCTGACCAAAGTCACGAAGAAGGACATGTGTCCCTTTCCCGGATAGACGACGCTCTGGATCGACTACACAAAGCAAATTACTTTTCGTCGATGGACTTCAAGGACCGGTACTGGCAAATAGAATTCGACGAGAGAGACCGTGAAAAGACTGCCGTTATAACAGCAGACGGCCTGTTCGAGTTCAAGGTCATGCCCTTTGGTCTTTGCTCGGCACCTGCGACTTTTCAACGGATTATGGATACAGTACTGGTCGGCTTGAAGTGGCAGACGTGCCTCGTGTACTTGGACGACGTCGTTGTGTTTTCCTCAAACTTCGACGCACACCTTCGGCGCCTTGAAACTATACTTCAAGCAATCAAGACCTCCGGACTCAACCTGATGTCTAAAAGTACCGCTTCGCGTACGAGGAGCTCTGTTTTTGGGTCACTTGATCAGCAAGGATGGCGTTAGCCCGGAGCCGCGGAAAACAGCTGCCATCGCTGCCTTCCCGCCACCCACCGACAAGAAGGCCGTACGCCGTTTTCTCGGCTTGTGCGCCGTACTACAGACGCTTCGTCAAGGAATTTTCACGGATAGCCGAGCGGATAACGCACCTCACCAAGACCGACGTGCCATTAAAGTGGGAAACGGCGCAAATAGAAGCATTTCAAAAATTGAAACGACACCTTCAGATGCCTCCGACACTAGCGCATTTCGACGAATACGCCGATACGGAAATCCACACCGACGCAAGCAGCGTAGGACTCGGCGCCGTCCTTGTGCAGAAGACTGACGGGCTAGACAGGGTTATGCTAGCCGGTCGCTATCAATGTCGAAATCAACTATTCCACGACAGAAAAAGAGTGCCTGGCCATCATCTGGGCTACATCCAAGTTTCGCCCTACCTCTACGCCGGCCTTCGAAGTTGTTAGCGACCACCACGCCTTGAGTTGGCTAGCTAAGTTAAAGGACCCTTCAGGTCGCCTCGCACGGTGGGCCTACGACTTCAAGGAATGGACATTACCGTCGTTTACCAGTCCGGAAGAAAGCGCTCCGACGCTGACTTCCTATCTCGCGACCCAGTCGACCCACCGCCGCAGGACGGACCAGGAGGATGACTGCTTCTGAGAACCACAAGTGCCGACGACTTCGCCGAACGACAGCGGACGGACCAGAACTCACGGGCCTTGTGGAATACCTCGAGGGCAGAACCACCGTTGTTCCAAAGGTATTCACGTGGGGACCAACGTATTTTTCTTGCGCAACGGTGTTCTCCTAAAGAAGAACTTCTCGCCGCTTCTAGCCGATTGCCTTCTCGTGGTGCCCTCGACATTTGCGGACAGAGGTCCTCCAGGCTCTGCACGACGACCCGACGTCTGAACACCTGGGTGTTTCTCGCACGCTCGCAAGAAAACGCAGGCCTGCGCGGAAAGCGCAGCACAGTTCACAGCGAAAGCGGAAGAGCGGCATTTCTACATCATCATCATCATCATCATCATCATCATCATCATCATCATCATCATCAGTGTTTATGACCCTTAAGGGCCCCTTAGGGGCATTTCATAAGGGGGGAGAATATTCTCTAAATACAAAAAACAAAGAAAATAAAAAAGTAGTAGAAATACACGAGCAATACTTTTGCAGGATTCGAGAACAGACGCACAGAAAATGTACTTATACAAGTATATTAGAGCCTGTTATAACTCTCTTGTGGCTACTAATACAAGGTGCATCAACAACGTACCCACTACGCCACAAATCATAATTTTTGGGAAGTTGGGAAGCACCCACCACGACATTATTCGTCATTCTGCGGAGAAGCGAGGTACCATCTGCAAGGCATTATGTGCGTTTTGTTGATGCGACGGTTGATGACGATGAAGAATTATGGCTGAACCCTTTGTAATGGGTTGGAAGCTTTAAACGACCCACTAGTTACGTAATTCATATTGCGTGACGCCCGGTCGTTATTTAACTGTCCCACCACGCTTTATAACATACGTTAACCGGAGACACGGAGAGCGAGAGAGAGAGAGAGGGAATCAACTTTATTGAGAGCCTGAAGAAATGGATCATGGGAAGTTATGGGCTTCCTTGGCAACCAAAGCTCGGCTTGCTTGCTTGTTCCTTATATGTGGCTCGTACCCACTTTGCTTGCCCAATTCCTGTGGCACGCACTCGTTCGCGCAGTTACGTCGCCGTCGGCGGCGTGACCGCGAGAACGAGAATTAAAAAAAAAATTAAATGGCATTTTAAACCACACGTATTTCTTTCTAAATGCTTATACCTAACAGGGACCGCAACACTGTCAACTTTCACAGGACACACGGTCCGCACTCGCCATTGCGTTTTATATGTCAGGCCATCGTCATCCAATGCAGGGCTCAGGCCTCTCCGTGGTTTCGCCAGTCAACCCGGTCCTGCGCCTCCTGCACTCACGCGTTGTCGCCGCAAACTTCTTAATCTCATCTACCCATCTAACATGTTGCTTCACCCTCACGGCCTTGCCATCGCTTAGAATCCATTCAGTCATTGTTATTGAACAGCGGTTATCTTGCTTTCGCGCCACATGGCTGCCCATTTCTTCTTCTTGGTTTCGACGAAGAAGTAGGTAACGACCGTCTGTTCCCTGACCCACGTCTCTCCTGTTGTCCCTTAGGAAGATACGTACAGCGGTCAAAATAAATCGACACCGCGAGCTCACAGACACAAATGACCTTCTTTTTCTGTACTTCAGGTGTGTATTTGTGTGTGTGCTGAATACTTGACGACGCACGTCCACGGTTGAACCTTTGTCTACTGCACCTGCGCACCATGGGACATTGTTTACGAACAAAACGTAAAATGATACTGCATTTCTTCCAATATGTACGAAGAATATTGCAACGCGCGCTTCATTTGCTATGTTTGTGTAACTGGTCCGTTGCGCGTATGAACTCTGTCTTGCGCAGGCCGCGCCAGAATGTCTGGGAACATTCCAGATTGTAGTAGACCATTTTTCAAGATTGCGCACATGACGCCAATGGTCAAGATTATTCCAGAGCTTGCGCAACCACCAGGGATAAGGCTAGAAAGTTCGATGTATGATGTATAAAAGATGGTGCGTCCCAGCCATCATCAGTTTTATCGACGGCCGACGCTCTGTTCGCCGCTATCAGTGCACGGTGTGTATTGCTGTTTGACTTTCCGTTTCCCGGCAACAAGTTCGGCCAAACAAAGAGTTTCATCCCAGACACGCCGACTGCTGCCTTCGTCGACGTCACGACCCCGTGACAATATTTTGGCTCAATATTAGGGGAAAATCAGCAATAGGAACCGGTCGCATCATATCTGGCGCTGAACAACGTGTGAGCAAACCAATGTCATTGTTCGCTAAAGAAGTAGATTATCTAAGCGTGTCTTGTAAGGGGACTTCACCTACAATTATTATCCCTGTTTATTGTTGTGATGGTGACTAAGTAGGTCGAAGATTGCTGCATTGAAGCAGTTTTCAAAGTGGCACAAGCCGAGACATTGCTAGCCGCGTTGTTTCTATGCGCATGAGTTTGATCGACATCTTAGTCGAAATAAAGAAGAAATGGGCAGGGCATGTAGAGCAAAGGCAAAGTGACCGCTGTTAAGAAAAAAAAAAGACAGCGTTCTAAAGAAAGCCAAGCGCGCGAGGAGAAGCCTGAAAGTTAGATGGGCAGATGCGATTACGAAGTTTCAAGGGATAACATCGCCGCAGCATGCACCGGCCAGGGTTGACTGACGAAACATTGGAGATGAGATGCGCCTGCAGTGGGCGTAGTGAGGCCGATGATGAAGTTTTACCGACACCAAAATTAAGAATTTGTCGTTGGAAGTGGTAAAATTGTCGTGTGCGCTTGTACATTCTTGCCATGTCTGTTTCATGCTTCGCTACGAACCAAGCCATCCCATGACGAAGAAACAATTAGCACACAGTGTACTGTGTTTATTAGTGCACATGTACCAACTAAAGCAAGGTAAGGCGCAACTTCTTATCTTCAGCAAATTGTGCTTGTCATTCATAAAAGTTTGCCAGCCTTCAACTACAGCATCGGCTGGAAGTCGCGGTTCAGTGGCTTTGCGAGTCCTATGAAGGTAGCCGTTGAACAACTTTGGAAGCAGGGACCACCGCGTACCAGTTCGTCACTCATTTCCCCGCCAGGTCCACGCATCCAGGTTGCTGTCCTAAGGACTCTGGGACTGTCGTCGCATTCGTAGTGGACGTGCAAGCACTTGAGCTGTGGTAGGCTCCGCAAGATGCAAGTCGTAGAACTGGGTAACTCTCGTTCGTCCAGACGCGTGTACAACAGGAGGTACAAGTACTGGAGGTCGGTGAAGCGGTGCAGGTTTTCCTGTAATAGAAACAATGTGGAAATTTTTTGGCCGCACTGGTGACACGGAAGCTCAAACAGCTCGAAGGCGACTAACACGCAACAGGAGCTGTCGGTAGCACGATAGACTGAATCTGCAGGTCTGCAGTAAAGTCTAGAAACAGAATTTGATGTAATAAAAACAACAGTGATAGCTTAAAAATTGCATAACACACAGCCACACACACGCAGACTACACTGCTTACAAATGGCTTTTGCATTGCACTGAAGGGGAACACGGGGATAAGCAGCCAGGCAAAAAGTTAAGAACCACGCATGATGAAATGGGACTAGAAACGATACGAGTAACATCAGGGATCGGAAGACTACGACAGAACGATAGAATGTGGCATGGACAAAATAGGTTGATGTCAAGCGAAAGAAATGAACCTGTGGTGGCCACGTAACGCGTAGCACCGACAACCAGACGACACTAACAGCAACGGAACGGTTAACAAGAATGAGCATAGCAGTGGAGGAAGACAGAGTTAGATCGAGGGACGAAATTAAGAAGCTGGCAGGGATAAATGAGAACCAGCTGACACTGGATAGGTGAAGGGAGATCATTGGTAGAGGACTTCGTCCTGCAGAAGGCTAAAACAGGCTAAGGATGATGGCGAGGGCCATTACAATCAGTGATATGCACCAGAGAAAACAGCCCGGTAAGCGTACAGTGCGGTGCAGTATGACACGCGGAGTACTACAGTGCGGCATCACAGGCACTCCTCTTTAACCGTCCTAAGGCAAGGAGCCCGAACGGTATAGAGACAGATGAATCTAAAATTGGCCACAGTTACTGTCGTCGAGACGCTTCGAATGTAAAGAACCAAGGAGGTATTTCCCGTTTGTGGCAAGGAAAGGGTATGCACAACGAAAAGGCACTCACCAGCAGATCCGTGTCGTCCAACCGTAGGAGATGGTGCTGTAAAATAAGGCAGATAGGATCACTGCTGTGGGCGAGCGCGCGAGACATACGCTCGTAGTCCAGCTCCAAAGGGCAGTAGGACAACCGCAGTGTAGCAACTGGCCTGCAGCACTCGAGGAACGACAGGCACGCAGCGTCGTGCACTCGGCTCAGTGTCAACCTGGCAAGCCCGTTCCGGAAGGCGGGACTGGGGAAGCTGTGAAATCCGCTAACGTAAAGGGTTTCAGACTCGCATCCAGCGCACCGGCAAAAGCTGCCTCTACTCTCAAAGCGAACGTCCAGTTCCTTGAAGTCGGGACAGTACGTCGCTAGACATTTCAGGGTCAAGACGCTGCGAAAACCGCAAGGGGCCGCCGAGAGCGACTGCAGGAACGGCATCCAGCCCCCCTCAAAGAATGCGGTGACGTCGATACCGGGTCCGAAATGGAACGAGCTTACGTTGAGCTCGACGAGCTGCCTGAGCTGCGTGCTGAACTCGCGAAGACAGTCGCGGTACGTGCCGTCCGCCGCTGGGAAGGTGGTAGACAGGTGTGGCAGAAATAGTACGAGGCATAGTTGTCGCACGTCCCTCCAGTCGTGTGTGATGCTGGCCGCGCGAAGCCATTCAGGCGTGAATTGGTCTTCGACCGCGACCAAGGCCGTCTGAAATGGTATAGTCTGGGGTTCGACGCCGGCCTCCGCCAGGTCCTGTAGTCGTGCGCAGCTCCGCAAGTTTTTGGACCTCTGGTAGGTGAAGTTGGCGCAGACTGCGACATAGACGGCGAAATGGAGAGCACTGGGCGGATCGCACTGAAAGGGCGAAGGCAGCTCGGAGGTGAACCTGAACGTGTCCAGTTGTCTGTGCTCTTCAAGGAGGGTGTGGCACTCCCGAACGGCTTCATGGAATTCACCGCACACTAGGTGCACGTGTAGGGAGCTCGCGTTGGGGCAGCAACGCAAGAAGGTGGAGAGTAGGCGGAAGTTGTGCTCTTGTCCAATTTCGACGTACAGGCGTTGCAGTTTCAGAGCACTGCAGCCTAGAGTGCACGCTATTCCGGCTAGGCGACTAATCTCGGCGTGCACGATCGTTCTGTCGATGAGGCATGAAAACTCGACTTCAACGAGGTGCGGTAGCCGCTGCATCACCAACATCAACACGTCGCTGGGCGGTATGGTGCAGGCGGCGCACCGCAAGTGTTGGAGTAGCTTGCATTCTGTAATGAGGGGAACTAGTTGCTGGACGTTGACGTCGAAGCAATTTGTGATGTCCAAGTCTCTCACTGCCAATGGTCCGCCAGCCCGCCTCAGCCGCTCGGCTAGTTTGCTCGCCGGTTCGTTGGCGCGCAGGCGTACGTTCATATCGGTGCGCCGGCGAACACTTCGTGCTTGTTGAACGATAGCTTATTGTGGCCTTCGTTAGATCACTGAAGCCTCCCACATGACCCTTGGACAGGTGACATTCGTCATAGACGTGACTCGAGACGAAAGGTATAAAGAATATGACATCACGGAGGAGCGGTGGTGCTCTCGTCACTGCTGACGCACACTAAACAGGGGCCGTATTCTCAAACGATCGCAAAAGGCGACAATGGCAAAAGTATCGCCTTTGGGGCGCTCTGATTGGCTATTGAGCAAAACCGGGAAAGTGCGGGCGCCATCTGTTATTTCCGTCGACATGACGGTGCTCTACGGCGCTCCTGACATGCCTGGAATAAACGAACACACCTTATCACATTCGGTTGGTGGTGAAGTCTATCATTTCACTGACACAGATGGTAGCTTCTAGCGCTTAATCCTCGGTGGATGTGCGCAGCACTTTTCACTCTGATGCTTTCAGCGAGCATTACCTTGGGGTCTTTTCACTACTTGCTCTTTGCCAGCGCGTGGTATTTCGTGGTTTGAACGTTCCAGGAAGATGAACGGTGCGTTGCTCGCGTGGTTTATCGCGTGCCGTTAACATGTTGAGATGTTGAGACGATGTCGCTACGGCGGCACACTACACCTGAACTCTCCGAGTACGCCGTAGTAAAGTCTCAACGAAAATACATTACACGCAAATTGTATTATTTAAAGATTATACTGTGCATTAAACAATTGCACAAGAGAACGTTGAAAGCACTTTCAACACGTCTTATATTTCAAGTAGCCACAGCCAAGCCGGGCCACTGCGTAGAAGCTAGCATACGCTCGAAACGTCGCAGTCGGGTGCACTCACTCCTGAGTCGCGAGACATTCGTAACACCAACGGCCAGTGCAACAATGACGTCACAAGCGTTTCTTTAGTTGTTGAACGCATCAGATTCTACGTCGCCAAAGTCGATGCTATCGCCTTTCGCGATCGTTTGAGAATACGGGCCGAGATTGCAAGGCGAACTCTTTAAAGGGCGTATAGGGAACCCAAACTGAAGTTTGGGCGCGGTACTTGCGCGGATGAGCAATGAGCTAATGGGGGCAGACGCCGCCCGCGAAGGCAGTTTGTCGCCGGATATGCCGTCGGCGGCGGCAAGGACACGTGCGCGCATGCGCTCCTCATTCGGCCAGAGCACTGCTAGTCAGCAATAGTTACATTGCGACGCACCACAGATGCAATCTGAGAGCTCTGCGCGTGCGCGGAAACTGGGGCGGCAGTGTTCTGGCCGTGGATGCCCCTAGTTGCGATCAGAGCAGTGGTGCCGCCCGACGTTGCTTTGGAAGCCTATGTTCATATGCGCGCGCATCCTTTAGTTGTCTCTGGGAGGGGCGGGGGGGTGAGATTGCGCTAAATCTACCTCATATCGTTAATCAGGCGGACAGAATCCGTCATTGTTTAAAGAGCAGGGTTAGGGCCACGAATGTATTTGAGGATAATGGCGGCCATAGTCCCCCCATGTTGAATTCCAAGAATCTTTGACTGCCCAACTTTGCTCCAGGAAAGGCGCAGACCAAAGGCAGGCCATTATCGGCGTCGTATCATCGCTTCGTCTTCATTTCTTCATCCATTGTGAAGCATTTGGTGTTTTGGATTCGACCAACGGGTTTGGGGGACGTGGAAGAGGCGCTGCGAAGATACCTTGCTCATACTAATTAGGAACGCTGCGCAAATTTATGCGTATGTTTGTTCTTCTGAAGAAGTGTGGCCGAGTTGTGCTGTTTTAGCTCCGCGGAGGGTAACTGTTCGAAGCGGTCGATGACCACTTCGGCATAGTAACCATTATGTTTTTTTTTTTTCACAAAAAGAAATAAATACCGGACCTTGTGCATACGACGAGGCTTCATAGGGTATGAAGTTCCTTCGAGAGCATTCGTGGGCGTTCACAGCAGCCTACGTTCGAGATGCGCTGCCATCACGCGGCATCGATGTTACGGACGCTTCGAGAAGATTTCGTGGATATCGTAGCTAGCGTGCAGCTTCTGGGCATGGAAGAGCGGGCGGCAACTGTATTCTTGCCATCGTAGTTGGTGGTCCGGAACCCACAGAGTGAAAATCACAATTTGAAACGAAGCCGTACAACTAAATGCTGACACAGATGAGATTGGTCAGCTCACTCTCTTGTCCGAATGAGCATCGGGTACTCTTTTTTTTTCTTGCGTAGTAATGGCTACCCCTCCGCCTCCATTCCCGTGAGACATTTAAACGTTTCATGTTTCATTTATGTATAAGGCTGTTACCCAGCACGGCGCACTGTTGATGCGTCACCAAATTATTTGTCAGTTGCCGTGACGGCTTAGTCGGATTATATGCGCAGTACATGGACGCTTACACTGTGAGCTTGACGGGCATGCTAAAGAACTTAATGACTTCATCACCTCCGTTGGCGCGGGAGCTAATCTGCATGAGCTTTATTTCGACTCGCGGTAAAGCTTACGCAGTGTTCAATAAAACCGAGGAAAGACCAAACCTGGTTTAATCTGCTAGCAGGAGCTAGTCAAACCCATATGATTCATTAATACGGGTTTCCTGCGTGCCATGCCAAATTTAATAGGACCCTTAGAGTCGGAACAGTTTTACAGTGAAGGCGTTGATGCGGACTCTGTGCTCTCGGCGTCATTGGCGTGGTCGCGCTAAAAAGGGCACGTGAAAAGGGTGGAGAGGCGTTGAGGGAAAGGTGGTCACATGATGACGCTTGCGTAAGGCGGGCAATCCAAACAGTGAACTGGAAGGAAGGTCACGGGATGAACCTTAAAGGGGCCTTGCAACACTTTTTTGGCATGGTTAGAAAATGCTGCCCATCGGTAGTAGAGGCTCCTGAAAACACGTGAGCCAAACATCGCGGCACAGCACATGGCCTGGTGTTTTCAATTAATTTTCGAATTGACCTAGAAATCGTTCCTTCTTCTCTCGACAAATGATGCCGCAAACGCAACGTCCCGGCTATTGATTGACTGATTTCAGTACCGCGAGCTACATAGTTACTGCGGCGGCCGCGGGATGCCGACACGTTTCCGCGGTGGCGATCACCCTGAAAGTAAGCCGCGCATTCGATGAAAAAAAGAAAAGAAAGTGCCCAACGCGAGCTGACGAAAGAGCGCATTTTCTTTCACTCTTGTCATCCCCTCTGCGTAGCATTAAGCGTGCCTGCTGGTAAGAAAGGAGAGCGAAAGCGCTTGAAGGGTGCGACATATCCCTGTAACTCCACTCGTACTTGGCGATTCTAAACATTTTTGCGGCAGTCGAATCGTGAGGCAACAGGCTCTTTTTATGAAGCCATTCGATGATTACTTGGAGGAGTGTTGTAGGGCCCCTTTTTGGAAGGAGGGCGATTGAAATTGTCTGAAAGGAGGGGTTTCCTGATGAAGATTGCGTAAAGCGGGATATTAAAAGAGTGAAGTAAGAGGGCAGCTGTTGCCCCTGAAATGGCAGAAAGACTGAGGGCGAGGGACTGCCGTGGAACAGTGAAGCACTGCCCATTCAATATACTAGGGAATTGTCTTCTTTCGTATTGCGCAGATAATTCTGAGTCATTTTTTTCTCGTTTCTTTATTTAAGCTAAGTAAGGTATGTAGTTCCAATCGACGGCTCTGGTCGCCGTGGGTTAGTCTAGACTCTTCTCTCTTTCTGCTAAATCTTTTGCTGTCACCTCCAGTGTACCTCCTGCCATTTCAGGGGCAACGGATCTCCTTTCAATCAACTGTTTCAATCGTCCGCCTCACGTAAGCTTCATCACGTGACTCCCACTGAATCCACTCATTGAATCGTCGGCCTTACGTAAGCTCGTTCACGTCACCTATTTCTCTCTCCTCCCCTCATTAGACACCCTCCTCTCCACTTTGGTGATGTGGCCTTTTTTAGCGTGACCACGCCAACAATGACGACAGCTAGGGGTCCTAAAGAAGAGCTGCATTGTTACAAATTTTAAATCCTCTTGGAAGATGCGCGTTTTCTTTTTGTAAATGCCTGTGCAGAAAAACGATCGAGACACTCATTCAACGTTCACACGATACACGGTCCGCACTCGCCAGTGCATTTTATATGCGAACGCAGTCATCTGAACTAAATCAACGCCGCCCACACGTAGGCACAAGTGACCATCTGTCTATATAATTGATGTCTATACTTGCGTCTGTGTTCAATACTTGACGCACGTCCGCGGTTGGATCGCGCTCTGCTGCACCTGCGCGTCACGGGGCATTGCTTACGAGTGAAACGTCAAGAGAGACTACACTTCTGCCGAAACGTCCTCCGTATATAATGGAAGCAAAATAACGGAAATCTGTCAGATCAATGAAGCAAACAGGGCTCTTGCTATTTTTCGCTGAACAACGTGGAAACAATACAGTGTCATTGTTCGTTATAAAGTTGATTACCTTAACCTACCTGAAACGTCACTTCACAAGCAATGTATTATCTTGGTCTTGTGCTGGTGACCCAGTAGATTGTTTTCGTAATGTGTAGCACAAAGAAGCGATATGCTATGGGGGCGGTTTCTGTGCGTATAAACATTGCCGACACCTTAGTCGAAATCACGAAGACGGGATGGGCATGGGATGCAGAGAGAAATGAAGATAACCACTTGCCATTAAGATTAACAGAATGGATTCCAAGAGACGGCACAGCGCGGGAGGGGGAGGCAGAAAGTTATACGGGCAGTTGTGATTCAGAAGCGTGCGGGGTTAATGTACTCGTAACAAGCACCGTACCAAGTTGATCGACGAAACAGGAGAGAGGCCTCTGCCCTGCCGGGGCGTAGTCAGGCCGATGGTGAAGATTTTGCGACACCTAACTTGAAAAATTTTCGTCGAAACATTAAAAAAAGTCTTGTGTCCGAGTGTGTCCTCGTTTCTGGCTTCGCTATGCTCCAAGCCAACCAGAGAGAAGGAAGCAATAAGCACACAGTCTGATCTATTTATTAGTGCACATGTACCAACTAAAGAAAGGTAGGGTGCAACGTCTTTTCTACAGCAAAATTTTGCGTGTCCTTCGTAAAAGTGTCGTAGCCTTCAGTTACAGCATCGGCTGGATGTCACGGTTGAGCGGCTTTGCGAGTCCTATGAAGGTAGCCGTCGAACAACTTTGGAAGCAGGGACCGCCTCGAAGCACGCGATCACCCTTTGCCCCTCCAGGTCCCCGCAGCCACGTGATAGTGCCGAGAAGGTTGGGATCGACGACGTCCTGGTAGTGGGCGTGCAGGCATTTCAGCTGCGGTAGGCTCCGGCTGGCGGCGGTCACGGCATTCGATGCCGCGCTGGGTGACAGAGGCGTTTCCAATAGAAGGTACAAGTACCGCAGTTGGCCAAAGCGGTTAAGGTTGGCCTGCAATGGAAAGGACGTGGAAACTAGGGTCTCATCGGTGTTTCGGGAGAGGGAACGGCGTAAGGAGCATTTTGGAAAGAATAGAAGTTGTCCGTATACCGGTATACAGGTCTGTAGTAACTTCTGGAAGCAGATGATCATAAAATAGCAGAAACAGCAGCGGTAAGTGGTTAAAGGTTTGAAATCTGTTGCCATTACACTAAGACGCAAAACAATCACTGGTATATGCGACAGAAAATAGCACAGCGAAGCTTAAAGTGTAGTGCCATTAGAGCATGACAGTGTTAACCGCTACACGCGCACTCAACTAGAACCATAGTAAGCAACGTGAGAACGCGTAGTACGTAGAGAAACATGATTCGTAATACTTCTGGTGTCGTCCACACGAGTCGAACATAGGGAAGCAGTGAGACATTTCGCGTTCGCGGCAAGAAAATGGTGTGGGCAAGGGCAAAGGTACTCACCAGCAGAGCTGTGTCGTCCAACCTAAAAACGTGGTGCTGAATGATGAGGCAGCTCGGGCCGCTGCTGTCGGCGAGCGGGCGACGCAGAAGCTCGTAGTGAATCTCCAAAGGGCAGTAGGACAACCGCAGTGTGGCCATTGGCTTGCAAGACTCGATGAACCACAGGCACGCAGCTTCGTGTACTTGGCTCAAGGTCAACCTCGCAAGCCCGTTCCGAAAGACGGGGCTGGCGCCGTCGCGAAATTCGGTACCTTCCTCGGTAACAAGGGAGCTATTGCCCTCGCATCCATCGCACCGGGAAAAGCGGCCCCTCCTCTCGAAGCGGACGTCCAGTTCCTGGAAGTCGGGGCAGTGGAGCGCCAGACGGCGCAAAGCTGACACGCTACGAAAGCCGCAAGGGGGCGCCGAGAGCGACTGCAGGAACTGCAGCGAGCCTTCTTGAAGAAGCGCGGTAACGTCGAGACCAATTTCGAAATGGAACGTGCTTATGTTAATCTCGACGACGTGTGCGAGTGCATTGCTGAATGCACGAAGACAGTCGCGGTAGTTGCCGCCTGCCGCTGGGTAGAAGCTGGACGGGCGCGGCGGCAACAGGACGAGGCATAGTTGGCGCACGTTCTTCCAATCGTGTTTCACGCTGGCCAAACGAATCCATTCCGTCGTGAGGTCGTCCTCAACAGCGACCAGGATCGTCTGAAATAGCATAATCCGTCTTGCAGCGCTGTCATCCGCGAGGTCCCGTAGTCGAGCACAGCTCCAGTAGCTTACGGACCTCAGGTGGCTGATATTTGCGCAGACGGCGGCGAGCGTGGCGAAATCGAATGGTGGAACCGGTTCGTCCTGGATAGGCGAAGGCAGTTCCGAGGTGAACGTGAACGTCTCCAGCTGTCTGTGCGTCGCAAGGAGGCCGCGGCACGCCTCGACAGTCTTCTGGAAATCACCGCACACTAAATGCACGTGTAGATCGTTCGCATTGGGGGAGTGGTGCAGTAAAGCCAACAGTAGGACAAAGTTGTGATGCTGGCCCACTTCGCAGTATATGCGTCTCAGGGTGAAAGCGCCGCCGCCTGGAGGGTACTTCGATGAGACTATGTTTTTGATCTCGGCCTGCAAGGCATTTCTGTCAACGAGGCAGGAGAACTCGACTTCCGTAAGGTACGGTAGCTGCTGCATCGCAAGCCTGATCACATTGCTGGGCGCTATGGCGCAGGAGGGGCAACGCAAGCGTTGGAGAAGCCCGCATTCGGCGATGAGGGGAAGTAGTTGGTTGACGTCGACGCCGATGCAGTTTGTGAGGTCCAACTCCCCTACGGACAGTGGCCCGCCGACGTCTGTGAGCTGTTCGGCCAGTCTGCTCAGCGGTTCGTTGGCGCGCAGGCGTACGTTCATTTCGATAGGCTAGCCAACGGTTCACCCTCGTCGAATGATAACTTCAAGTGGCGTGGCCAGATAACTTCATCCGAAATATATAGCAGCGGAGCGTCCGGGTGACACTCGTCACAGGCGTGATACGTTCCGGTAGTTTGAATAATGTGACGCCACGGGTGTGCGCTTGTGCTGTCGTCACTCTCGAAGCAACCTAAAAGGGACACAAAGAAAAACAGTGAATCGGCTTAGATCGATAAATTGTGCTCTGAGAACTCTAATGTCGTTAATTTCGCTATCATTGGTTTATAATGGAGGAGAAAATCGAGAAAATCGAAAATCACCAGAGCTTCATGGAGGCGTCGGCACACATATTGTTTTTGCGCGTTTTCTCTTACTAAGCGTCTTCTCGCAGCAAGCGTGCGGTTTTTCGTATCGTGAAATAGTACTTTATTAAAATGAGAAAAATCATTTTGCTCTTTAGTGTCCCTTTAACGTATGCTAAGGCGAACGCTTTTGTGGTCGTATGTGTGTCGCGGCGAAGGTGTGTGACGTAGTTTTGGTTTTGTAACACGGCAGCAGGCCCGTAGCCAGGAATTTTTTAACACGAAAGTGTTTTATGCCGGGGTCCACCAAGATTTCAGTGACGTATTTCCGTCACGGAAATGACGTTGAAAAAATATACACGATCAGATGGCAAAGAAAAAAAGTTCCGTCAACGGGCGTCGAACCCACGACCGCTCGGTCCCGCAACAACACATGCCGGGCACGCTATCCACTGCGCCACGGTCAGAGACTATAGATGCTTTACAAACACGCCTTTTATATCTACCACTCGCCAGATCGGCGGAGTGGTGTTGCCCTGTGGGAGCGGTAAAGTGAAGTAATTCTTCATTACTGTGGCCTCCGCGAATAGCACCTGCAAACGCGTTAACGTCCCTCCCATTCGGCGCGTCTTCATTAGAAATTCAATTTGTCAATGCCTTAACACACAGTGAGGGGGCGACCTTAGCGCAAGCGTCCGTAAAGCGTTGGCCTCGCTCATAGCATCACGATAATCCAAATCAAAAATAGCTCTGCGACGCGCGCTTGCCTCACCTGGTTGTAACACCGCGTTCCCCGCTGACGAGTTCGGGCCGAGAAAAATCGTGGCCGGGCTACAGGGGCGGCGCGACGCGCTTTGCGTTTTCCCTCTAGTCCGGCTGTGGTGTTCAATCATACCTTAATATGCCGCGGTATGGCGACCAAGTTCTGCGTCCAATATGCGACGTTCTTCTGGTTATCACACCTGGTTCTCTGATTATGCTTTCACACCGTTAACTACTACAGCTACCACAAGCGTTGTTTAATTGTTAAACGCGTACGTAGTCTTCGGGATGGAGATGAACCACCAAGCATCAAAGTGGGTGCATCAACGTTAAACGGTGCTATAGCTGCCAGACATCTATATACATTATGCAAACTCTCTTATATAAAGGTATAGCAAACATTCACTACTTCTGTAAGGACACGTTTTACTTTCGTGTTATTCCGATTCCTATGACGGAGGGATCAACCGTGTTTTTCCGGGGGAGGGGGGCTACATGCTGAAAGCCTTGACTATTTGAGAAAAACGCCTATTTTCATGATTTTCTTTCGATAAAACACCATGTGTCATCTAATTTCAAGGCGGGGGGAGGGGTGCCCTCCCCCCCCCCCCCCCCCTGGCTACGGGCCTGCACGGCAGATACAACTACTCAAAGGAGTCACTCGTAACGGTCATTATCGAGTGTCAGCGCTTTAATCTGCTGATTTCGCCGTCTTATATGCCTGTGATTCATAAAACTAAGCAGATTCAGCGCTGCTGATTTCTCGTGGGTTCGGACGTGCGACGGCGCATGAAAAAAAAAAATCGGAATTCGTGTGACTATCATGCCTGGCAGCGCGTTTAACATGCATTCCAGAAGACTATTGAGCCACGAGAATCACGCACTGATATCGACGCTTTACAAGAGTTCCTGGATTATCGCTGATAACGTGCTGCTTCGCGGTGTGATAAAGCGTGATGACCAGAACGTTACGTTCTGACCGAATATTCGTCGTGGGTACGCTTGAAACTTATCTGATCCTCAACTACGTCACTGAAAAATGCGACAAACTTAGATGCTACTGATATCGTTTACATGCGCTGAGATACGTTTCGTTTGCAGCGTCTATGTAGTTGCGGTGACTCAATCGCCTACGATTTTAGGGCTACTACAGCCTTGATTCGTGTTACCTCACGCCTATGTCTACGCCAGCCTTATGTTTACCGCGCATATTTGTAGCGATACGCGGCGATTTTCTCGAGCGATCGCTCATAGCAGTCGTTACACACACACAAAAAAAAAATGTTTCGCGCTTCATTCCGTTAGAACTGTACATAATAAAGGCAATAAATTAGAGTGGAATCATACAAGTGCCGACAGAGGTTGAGACTGGTCAGCTGATTTCAGGGGGTCCAAATGGCGGCTGGATGGCTTTTTTTTCTAAATGAATGGCGCTTTGTAATCTGCCCCGCCTAGTTCAAATAGGTTTCCCTCTTTATTCACATATGAAGCGGTTACGCTCTTATTAGCACGGAGCACTGTTGACAGCTCAGTAAATTATTTCCACCTGTAGCCGGAAAAGAAGCAGAAAATGCTATCGGCCATGAGCATACCAGACTGGATTTGGCTTCTTTAACCAGAAGGCGTCGAGAGTGGAGGACATTCCAATCAACTGCACCGCACTATTGCAGCACTGCTGGTTATAAAGAAGGCATTATCCACTTCCTCATCCAAAATTAGGCATGGAAGAGCCCACCACCCTCCGAAGACTACAAAGGGATATTTGTTTGCACCGAATTACTGTGGATGGAATGAACTGCAGAAAATTCGCATACCTATGCCGATATAGTCGTGTACCGGGTGCTGTCCAAAAACAAGGCGTTGTGAAGGAACCCCACAGCGCGAGAAAAACAATGAAGACGAAGTTTCTAGGTCCAAGTAAAAGAATAAGTTTAATGACGTCACTTATGACGTTTCGCATGTGCTGTCAAACGTTGCCCTGGCACCTGCCACTTATCCGCCAATACTGTACAATGCTAGGCAAAATTTAGCCAACACTGGGAATCATTACACGAGACCACCCAGCCGTTGGGATACAGGGTTCGTTTTGTGAGAGAAAATATGGTACATCTCATTGCATATCAGGGGCGTAGCCAGAAATTTTTTTCGGGGGGGGGGGGGGGGGTTCAACCATACTTTATGTATGTTCGTGCGTGTGTATGTGCGCGTGTATATATACGCAAGCAAAACTGTTGCTACGCCCCTGTTGCATATACGTCTTCCGAGGTAACTTACGTCATACATATTGCTACGTCCGCTTCTTGTTTTATTTTGAGGTATTCGGGTTTGACCAGCAGGGACGGTTATCAACGCTCGACGCTCTCCGCGCCGCAGTGTTCGAGAAGCTTCGCGATTTTTGTAGATCGTTTGTTAAGATTGCGCGCAGGACGCGAATAGTCTGGATTATTCCAGAGCTTGCGCGACCACCAGTGATAAGACTGGAAAGTTCGATGCGTGATGTATAAAAGACGGCGCGTGCCAGCCATGAGCAGTTTATCAACGGCCGACGCCCTGTTCGCCGCTATCGGTGTACAGCGTGTATTGCTGTAGTTAGAGTTTTCATTTGCCGGCCACAAGTTCGGCCAAACAAACAGTTTCACCTTGAACACGCCGGCTGTTGTGTTCGTCGACGTCACGACCACGTGACATCTGGTGGAGGTGCTGCTCGTTCATGTACCGGACGGCCCCGTCAAGCCGTGAACCCTGCCCACGTCGCGAACAAGACACCGATACCATCAGCGAAAGTCGAGCCAGCCGCAGACTGAAAGGACTACCCCTCCATATGGACCCCTACCGGATAAGACAAGAGGCACGGCGACGAAGACAACAAGCACAATGACGGCCGCAGTGTCCCCTGCAGCGATAGTGAGGCAGCCGCTACGGGAGCCGCAGATATTCCGTGGTTCACCATGTGAAGACCCCGAGATCTGGCTGGAGACGTTTGAGAGGGTCTCTTCATTTAACGATTTCAGCCCTGAATTTTTTATTTTGGTCGTATACCTTTTTTATGCGTGTTTTCCTAATAGTTATGACCTCATAAGACCACACAAGAAAAATTGAGCCATTGGTGCAAGAATTTACGGATTAATTAACATGGAGTCAAATTAGGTCATCAGGGCTCACTGGTTGTGAAATGAGAAAAATGGCTTCTTTATTCCTGCTATTCGCTAGAGTACACAAAATGTGAATCAACGACCTATTTGTCAGCGTTTTACCCCTTAAAACAGCTTCGGTACGTCGTCCCGAAAATGACCCGCCTCGGCGTCACCCATGACTTCGGTCAAGCTTTTTCTTCTT
Organism: Rhipicephalus sanguineus; assembly: GCF_013339695.2. Lineage (NCBI taxonomy): Eukaryota > Metazoa > Arthropoda > Arachnida > Ixodida > Ixodidae > Rhipicephalus > Rhipicephalus sanguineus. Next base: position 127,626,790 of record NC_051182.1, read on the forward strand.
TGTGGCTCCCAGCTCCGCAAACATGCCTTAACTTTGGTGTCAATCGCAGTGGGAATCATTGAAGAATTATTCCCCCAAGAATCAGCAGTTTCGGTTTCATTTCGGAGGTGCTAAGGGAAATGTTGTGTGATGGAGTCAGTTGACACCGCCAGGGCCGAAAGGGTTAACAAGTGGAACTCTGACGACAACCTCCGCCACGTGTACTTTTACCTGGAAGACGCAGGGAGGACCTGGTACGAGAATCGGGAGTCCGCACTCCGTACCTGGGACTTCATTCGCGGCAATTTTTTGGTGACGTTCACGAGCGTCGTCCGAAAAGAAAGGGCCGCGGCCTTATTGGAGACACAGCCGCAACACCCGAACGAAAACATGGACATCTTCACGAAAGAAATGAACCATACTGTTCCGCCACGCTGACCCCGACATGCTCGTGGAGAAGAAAGTCCGCTTCCTCGTGCGAGGAGTCAAGCAAGAACTCTTCGCTGGGCTGATGTGTAACCCGCACAAGACCGTCCAGGAATTCCTGAAGGAAGCGACAGCGATCGAGAAGACACTGAAAATGCGTACGAGGCAGTAGAACCGCCACATTCCTACGACGACCTACGGCGAGGTTCAGGCGCTGCAATCTGATGACCTGCATGACACCATCAGAGCCATCGTGCGGGAGGCGCTGCGTAAATTGTTGCCCTCCTTCCAGCCTCAAGTGGACCCGATCGGCCACGTCGTACGCCAGGAAATCCGGCTATTTCTGGGAGCACCTGAATCAGTGCAGCCTGAGCCACAAGCTATGAGCTACGCTGCTGCAGCCCGCCGTAACGCGCCCGCTCACCGCCGACGTCGAGACGCCGCACCGCCGCAGTCCCGCCGCCGGACACCACCGCCTCCACCACCAACGTCATACCGCCCGCCAGCCGGCCAGCGATACACGCCGAGGAAGACCGACGTTTGGCGTTAGCCCGGTTAGATCCAGGGATTAAATCCGGATAACACACCTCACCAAGACCGAAGGATGGCGTTAGCCCGGAGCCGCGGAAAACAGCTGCCATCGCTGCCTTCCTGCCACCCACCGACAAGAAGGCCGTACGCCGTTTTCTCGGCTTGTGCGCCTACTACAGACGCTTCGTCAAGGAATTTTCACGGATAGCCGAGCGGATAACACACCTCACCAAGACCGACGTGCCATTAAAGTGGGAAACGGCGCAAATAGAAGCATTTCAAAAATTGAAACGACACCTTCAGATGCCTCCGACACTAGCGCATTTCGAAGAATATGCCGATACGGAAATCCACACCGACGCAAGCAGCGTAGGACTCGGCGCCGTCCTTGTGCAGAAGACTGACGGGCTAGACAGGGTTATGCTAGCCGGTCGCTATCAAATGTCGAAATCAACTATTCCACGACAGAAAAAGAGTGCCTGGCCATCATCTGGGCTACATCCAAGTTTCGCCCCTACCTCTACGGCCGGCCCTTCGAAGTTGTTAGCGACCACCACGCCTTGAGTTGGCTAGCTAAGTTAAAGGACCCTTCAGGTCGCCTCGCACGGTGGGGCCTACGACTTCAAGGATTGGACATTACCGTCGTTTACCAGTCCGGAAGAAAGCGCTCCGACGCTGACTTCCTATCTCGCGACCCAGTCGACCCACCGCCGCAGGACGACCAGGAGGATGACTGCTTCTTGAGAACCACAAGTGCCGACGACTTCGCCGAACGACAGCGGACGGACCCAGAACTCACGGGCCTTGTGGAATACCTCGAGGGCAGAACCACCGTTGTTCCAAAGGTATTCACGTGGGGACCAACGTTATTTTTCTTGCGCAACGGTGTTCTCCTAAAGAAGAACTTCTCGCCGCTTCTAGCCGATTGCCTTCTCGTGGTGCCCTCGACATTGCGACCAGAGGTCCTCCAGGCTCTGCACGACGACCCGACGTCTGAACACCTGGGTGTTTCTCGCACGCTCGCAAGAAAAACCCCAGGCCTGCGCGGAAAGCGCAGCACAGTCACAGCGAAAGCTGGAAGAGCGGCATTTCTAGCATCATCATCATCATCATCATCATCATCATCATCATCATCATCATCATCAGTGTTTTGACCCTTAAGGGCCCTTAGGGGCATTTCATAAGGGGGGAGAATATTTTCTAAATACAAAAACAAAGAAAATAAAAAAGTAGTAGAAATACACGAGCAATACTTTTGCAGGATTCGAGAACAGACGCACAGAAAATGTACTTATACAATTATATTTAGAGCCTGTTATAACTCTCTTGTGGCTACTAATACAAGTACATCAACAACGTACCCACTACGCCACAAATCATAATTTTTGGGAAGTTGGGAAGCACCCACTACGACATTATTCGTCATTCTGCGGAGAAGCGAGGTACCATCTGCAAGGCATTATGTGCGTTTTGTTGATGCGACGATTGATGACGATGAAGAATTATGGCTGAACCCTTTGTAATGGGTTGGAAGCTTTAAACGACCCACTAGTTACGTAATTCATATTGTGTGACGCCCGGTCGTTATTTAACTGTCCCACCACGCTTTATAACATACGTTAACCGGAGATACGGAGAGCGAGAGAGAGAGAGGGAATCAACTTTATTGAGAGCCTGAAGAAATGGATCATGGGAAGTTATGGGCTTCCTTGGCAACCATACCTCGGCTTGCTTGCTTGTTCCTTATATGTGGCTCGTACCCACTTTGCTTGCCCAATTCCTGTGGCACGCACTCGTTCGCGCAGTTACGTCGCCGTCGGCGGTGTGACCGCGCGAACGAGAATTAAAAAAAATTAAATGGCATTTGAAACCACACGCATTTCTTTCTAAATGCTTATACCTAACAGGGACCGCAACACTGTCAACTTTCACAGGGCACACGGTCCGCACTCGCAATTGCGTTTTATATGTCAGGCCATCGTCATCAACCGGGCTACGCCCAATGCAGGGCTTAGGCCTCTCCGTGGTTTCGCCAGTCAACCCGGTCCTGCGCCTCCTGCACTCACGCGTTGTCGCCGCAAACTTCTTAATCTCATCTTCCCATCTAACATGTTGCTTCACCCTCACGGCCTTGCCATCGCTTAGAATCCATTCAGTCATTGTTATTGAACAGCGGTTATCTTGCTTTCGCGCCACAAGGCTGCCCATTTCTTCTTGGTTTCGACGAAGATGCAGTTAACGACCGTCTGTTCCTTGACACACGTCTCTCTGCTTGTCCGTTGGGAACATACGTACAGTGATGAAAATAAATCGACACCGCGAGCTCACAGACACAAATGGCCACCTTGTTCTGTACTTGAGGTGTGTACTTGTGTGCGTGCTGAATACTTGACGACGCATGTGCACGGTTGAACCTCGGTCTACTGCACCTGCGCACCATGGGACATTGTGTACGAATGAAATGTAAAATGATACTGCGTTTCTCCCAATATGTACGAAGCACATTTTAGCTCAGTATTAGGGAAAATGTGCAGTAGAAACCGGTTCCGTGATATCTGGCGCTCAACAACGTGTCAGCAATCCAATCTCATTGTTCGCTAAAGAAGTAGATTATCTAAGCGTGTCTTGTAAGGTGTCTACACCTACAATTATTATCGCTGTTATCTTTTGTTGTGATGGCGACGAAGTAGTTCGAAGATTGCTTTATTCAAGCAATTTTCAATGTGGCACAAAGCCGAGACAATGCTAGTCGCGTTGTTTCTATGCGCATGAGCTTTATCGATATCTCAGTCGAAATAAAGAAGAAATGGGCAGGGCATAGAGCAAAGGCAAAGTGACCGCTGTTAAGAAAAAAAAGAAAGACAGCATTCCAAAGAAAGCCAAGCGCACGAGGAGAAGCCTGAAAGTTAGATGGGCAGATGCGATTACGAAGTTTCAAGGGATAACATCGCCGCAGCAAGCACCGGACAGGGTTGATTGACGAAACATTGGAGATGAGATGCGCCTGCAGTGGGCGTAGTGAGGCCGATGATGAAGTTTTACCGACACCAAAATTAAGAATTTGTCGTTGGAAGTGGTAAAATTGTTGTGTGCGCTTGTACATTCTTGCTATTTCTGTTTCATGCTTCGCTACGAACCAAGCCATCCCATGACGAAGAAACAATAAGCACACAGTGTACCGTGTTTATTAGTGCACATGTACCAACTAAAGCAAGGTAAGGCGCAACTTCTTATCTTCAGCAAATTGTGCTTGTCATTCATAAAAGTTTGCCAGCCTTTAACTACAGCATCGGCTGGAAGTCGCGGTTCAGTGGCTTTGCGAGTCCTATGAAGGTAGCCGTTGAGCAACTTTGGAAGCAGCGACCACCGCGTGCCAGTTCGTCACTCATTGCCCCGCCTGGTCCACGCATCCAGGTTGCCGTCCTAAGGACTCTGGGATTGGCGTCGCATTCGTAGTGGACATGCAAGCACTTGAGCTGTGGTAGGCTCCGCAAGATGCAAGTCATAGAACTGGGTAACTCTCGTTCGTCGAGACGCGTGTACAACAGGAGGTACAAGTACTGGAGGTCGGTGAAGCGGTGCAGATTTTCCTGTAATAGAAACAATGGAAATTTTATGGCCGCACTGGTGACTCGGAAGCTTAAACAGCTCGAAGGCGACTCTCACACGCAACAGGAGTTGTCGGTAGCACGATAGAGTGAATCTGTAGGTCTGCAGTAAAGTCTAGAAACAGAATCTTGATGTAATAAAAGCAACATTAATATCTTAAAAATCGCATAACACATACAGCCACACACGTTGGCTACACTGCTTACAAATGGCTTTTGCATTGCACTGTAGGGGAACATGGGGATAAGCAGCCAGGCAAAAAGTTGAGAACCACGCATGATGAACTAGGACTAGAAACGATACGGGTAATATTAAGGGATCAGAAGAGTACGACAGAACGATAGAACTTGTCATGGGACAAACTAGGTTGATGTCAAGCGAAGGAAATGAACCTGTGGTGGCCACGTAACGCGTAGGACCGAGAGCCGGACGGCAGTAAGAGCAACGGAACGGTTACCAAGGAATGAGAAACACAGTGGAGCAAGACAGAGTTAGACTGAGGGACGAAATTAAGAACTTGGCAGGGATAAATGAGAACCAGCTCGCACCGGATAGGGTGAATGGAGATCATTGGTAGAGGACTTCGTCCTGCAGAAGGCTAAAACAGGCTAAGGATGATGGCGAGGACCATTACAATCAGTGATATGCACCAGAGAAAACAGCCCGGTAAGCGTACAGCCCGGTGCATTATGACACGTGAGTACTACAATGCGGCATCACAGGCACTCCTCTTTAACCATCCTAAGCAAGAAGCCCGAATGGTATAGAGAAAGATGAATCTAAAAATTGGCCACAGTTACTGTCGTCGAGACGCTTCGAATGTAAAGAACCAAGGAGGTATTTCCCGTTTGTGGCAAGGAAAGGGTATGCACAACGCAAAGGCACTCACCAGCAGATCCGTGTCGCCCAACCGTAGGAGATGGTGCTGTAAAATAAGGCAGATAGGATCACTGCTGTGGGCGAGCGCGCGAGACATACGCTCGTAGTCCAGCTCCAAAGGGCAATAGGACAACCGCAGTGTAGCAACTGGCCTGCAGCACTCGAGGAACGACAGGCACGCAGCGTCGTGCACTCGGCTCAGTGTCAACCTGGCAAGCCCGTTCCGGAAGACGGGACTGGCGAAGCTGTGAAATCCGTTAACGTAAAGGTGTTCAGACTCGCATCCAGCGCACCGGCAAAAGCTACCTCTACTCTCAAAGCGAACGTCCAGTTCTTTGAAATCGGGACAGTACGCCGCCAGACATTTCAGGGTCAAGACGCTGCGAAAACCGCAAGGGGCCGCCGAGAGCGATTGCAGGAACGGCATCCAGCCGCCCTCAAAGAATGCGGTGACGTCGATACCGGGTCCGAAATGGAACGAGCTTACGTTAAGCTCGACTAGCTGCCTGAGCCGCGTGCTGAACTCGCGAAGACAGTCGCGGTACGTGCCGTCCGCCGCTGGGAAGGTGATAGCTTGGTGTGGGAGTAATAGTACGAGGCATAGTTGTCGCACGTCCCTCCAGTCGTGTGTGATGCTGGCCGCGCGAAGCCATTCAGGTGTGAATTGGTCTTCGACCGCGACCAAGGTCGTCTGAAATGGTATAGTCTGAGGTTCGACGCCGGCCTCCGCGAGGTCCTGTAGTCGTGCGCAGCTCCGCAAGTTTTTGGACCTCTGGTAGGTGACGTTGGCGCAGACTGCGGCATAGACGGCGAAATTGAAAGCACCGGGCGGATCGCACTGAACGGGCGAAGGCAGCTCGGATGTGAACCTGAACGTGTCCAGTTGTCTGTGATCTCCAAGGAGGGTGTGGCACTCCCGAACGGCTTCATGGAATTCACCGCACACTAGGTGCACGTGTAGGGAGCTCGCGTTCGGGCAGCAACGCAGGAAGATGGAGAGTAGGCGGAAGTTGTGCTGTTGTCCAATTTCGACGTACACGCGTTGCAGTTTCAGAGCACTGCAGTCTAGATTGCACGCCATTCCGGCTAGGCGACTAATCTCGGCGCCCATGATCCTTCTGTCGACGAGGCAGGAAAACTCTACTTCAACGAGGTGCGGTAGCCGCTGCGTCACCAACATCAACACGTCGCTGGGCGGTATGTTGCAGGCGGCGCACCTCAAGTGTTGGAGTAGCTTGCATTGTGTAATGAGGGTAACCAGTTGCTGGACGTTGACGTCGAAGCAATTTGTGAGGTCCAAGTCTCTCACCGCCAATGGTCCGCCGGCGTGGCTCAGCCGCTCGGCTAGTTTGCTGGCCGGTTCGTTGGCGCGCAGGCGTACGTTCATTTCGGTGCTCGGGCGAACAGTTCGCGCTTGTTGAACGATAGCTTCGCGTGGCCTTCGTTAGATCACTGAAGCCTCCCACATGACCCTTGGACGGGTGACATTCGTCATGGACGTGATACGAGACGAAAGGTATAAAGAATATGACATCACGGAGGAGCCGTGGTGCTCTCGTCACTGATGACGCACACTAAACAGGGGCCGTATTCTCAAACGATCGCAAAAGGCGACAATGGCAAAAGTATCGCCTTTGGGGCGCTCTGATTGGCTATTGAGCAAAACCGGAAAAGTGCGGGCGCCATCTAGTATTTCTGTCGACATGACGGTGCTCTACGGTGCTCCTGACATGCCTGGAATAAGCGAACCCACCTTATCACCTTCGGTTGGTGGTGAAGTCTATCATTCCAGTGACACAGACGGTAGCTTCTAGTGCTTAATCCTCGGTGGATGTGCGCAGCATTTTTCATTCTGAAGCTTTCAGCGACCATTACCTCGGGGTTTTTTCAGTACTTGTTCTCTGCCAGCGCGTGATTTTTGGTGGTTTGAACGTTCCAGGAACATGAACCGTGCGTCGCTCGCCTGGTTTATCGCGCGCCGGCAACATGTTGAGAGAGAGAGAGAGATAATAAAACGAGAGAAAGGCAGGGAGGTTAACCAGAATTGTAGCATCCGGTTTGCTACCCTACACTAAGGGGAGGGGGAAAGGGAGAGAAAGATGGAAAAGACAGCGGAGAGAAGAGCAGGCGCGCGGCGGCACACTACAGCTGAACTCTCCGAGTACCCCGTGGTAAAGTCTCAACAAAAATACATTACACGCAAAGTTGTATTCTTTAAAGATTATACTGTGCATTAAACAATTGCACAAAAGAACGTTGAAAGCACTTTCAACACGTCTTATATTTCAAATAGCCACAGCCAATCCTAGCCACTGCGTAGAAGCCAGCATACGCTCGAAAACGCCGCACTCGGGTCGCTCTGCGCTCCTACGGTGCGCTCACTCTTGTGTTGTGAGACATTCGTAACACCAACGGCCAGTGCAACAATGACGTTACAGGCAAGTGTTTCTTTAGTTATCGAACGCATCACATTCTACGTCGCCAAACGCGATGCTGTCGCCTTTCGCGATCGTTTGAGAATGCGAGCCGAGATTGCAAGGCGAACACTTGAAAGGGCGTATAGGGAACCCGAGCTAAAGTTTGGGCTCGACGCTTGCGCGGATGACCAATGTGAAAATGGGGGCAAACGCTGCCCGCGAAGGCGGTTTGTCGCCGGATATGCCGGCGGCGGCGGCAAGGACACGTGCGCACATGCGCTCCTCATTCGGCCCAAAGCACTTCTGGTCAGCAATAGTTACATTGTGACGCACCACAGATGCAATACGAGAGCTCTGCGCGTGCGCGGAAACGGGGGCGGCAGTGCTGTGGCCGTGGATGCCCCTAGTTGCGATAAGAGTAGTGGTGCCGCCCGAAGTTGCTTTGGAAGCCTATGATGATATGCGTGCGCACCCTTTAGTTGTCCGGGGGGGGGGGGGGGGGGGGGTGAGATTGCGCTAAATCTGCCTCATATCGTTAATCAGGCGGACACGATCCGACATTATTTAAAAAGCAGGGTTATGGCCACGAAGGTATTTCAGGATAATGGCGGCCATAGTTCCCTCATGTTGAATTCCAAGAATCCTTGACTGCCCATCTTTGATCCAGGAAAGGCACAGACCAAAGGCAGGCCATTATCGGCGGCGTGTCATCGCTTAATTTTCATTTTTTCATCCATTGTGTAGCATTTGGTGTTTTGTATTCGACCAACAGGTTTGGGGGAGGGGGAAGAGGCGCTGCGAAGATACCTTGCTCATACTAATTAGGAACGCTGCGCAAATTTATGCGTATGTTTGTGTTTCTGAAGAAGTTTGGCCGAGTTGTGCTGTTTTAGCTCGGCGGAGGTAACTATTCGAAGCGGCCGACGGATACATAACGGCCATTATGTTTATTTTTTTTTGAGAAAAATAATACATACAGGGCCTGGTGCATACGACGAGGCTTCATAGGATATGAAGTTCCTTCGAGATCATGCGTGGGCGTTCACAACAGCGTGCATTTCAGATGCGCTGGCATCACGCGGCATCGATGTTACGTACGCTTCGAGATGATTTCGTGGATTATCATAGCTAGCGTGCTGCTTCTGGGCATGGAAGAGCGGGCGGCAACTGTATTCTTGCTATCGTAGTTGGTGGACCTGACCCACAGAGTAAAAATAACAACTTGAAACGAAACCGTACAACTATAAATGCTGACACAGATGAAGATTGGTCAGCTGACTCCTCTTGTCCGAATGAGTGTCGGGTACTTTTTTTTTGGCGTAGTATTGCTACCCCTCCGCCTCCTTTCCCGTGAAACAATTAAACGTTTCATGTTTCATTTATGTATAAGGCTGTTACCCAGCACGGCGCACGGTTGATACGTCACCAAATTATTTGTCAGTTGCCGTGACGGCTTAGTCGGATTATATGCGCAGTACATGGACGCTTACACTGTGAGCTTGACGGGCATGCTAAAGAACTTAATGACTTCATCACCTCCGTTGGCGCGGGAGCTAATCTGCATGAGCTTTATTTCGACTCGCGGTAAAGCTTACGCAGTGTTCAATAAAACCGAGGAAAGACCAAATCTGGTTTAATCTGCTAGCAGGAGCTAGTCAAACCCATATGATTCATTAATACGGGTTTCCTGCGTGCCATGCCAAATTTAATAGGACCCTTAGAGTCGGAACAGTTTTACAGTGAAGGCGTTGATGCGGACTCTGTGCTCTCGGCGTCATTGGCGTGGTCGCGCTAAAAAGGGCACGTGACAAGGGTGGAGAGGCGTTGAGGGAAAGGTGGTCACATGATGACGCTTGCGTAAGGCGGGCAATGCAAACAGGGAACTGGAAGGAAGGTCACGTGATGAACCTTAAAGGGGCTGTAAATAACGAGGACCCGTGGTCGTAGTTCAGGAACACGTCTTTACTTCATGAAGGCTCGCTCCGAATCCACTTCGTTCTCCTCCTCCTTTCGACCCTGTCCCCACCCTCAAGACTATGCCCCACTATTCTATTTTCAACATCCTCCGAGGGGGAGAGGACAAAAAACGTCACATCAGTCATTTTGTGGCTTCCATTACACAGAGGTTTTGCACCGGCCGGTTCACCACGGCCCGTAGCGAAACAAACGGAACAGGCTGTGACTATCGCGTCCGTGATGCAGTCACATCACTCGGACAGCTGTTCTTGCACTGTCACCGCGTCTCAGACGCCAATCGGTGATGAAGCCTGCTCATCCGACGTGTAAATGAGGTGCGCGCTTCCATCTCCGTCGTTTCCATCTCGGTGTGGCATTGTTGTTGTACTCCGCACTAAGGTTCTCCTGCAGACGGTTTGCTGCAGCGTTGGGGAGTCTTCTCCATGTGCCTAGATGCCTCCAGCGACGTTTCTTGCGGCGGCCCGAACCCTGCGAAGTCCCGAATTTCGAGCAGGTTGCCGATATCGACGTTTGTTCTCCTGATCGGTTCACCACGTCAGTGACGAGTCCCGGTGCCTGACTCTCCCGCTTCTCGGTAGGGATATGTTCGTTGAGATGCTCGCACAGTAGGTTCGCGTGGTGGTGGTATTTCTTCGGCTTCGTTTTCGGGACCCTCCACCTCTCTTCCCGAGGCAGAAGCAGCGCTTTCTCCTCCTTGTGTACGCGATCCTCCCTTCGCTCAGTCCATAACCTCGTCCAGTTCCACGAAGCTGAACGGAACAAAATCCTGACATCCAGGCTGTGCATCCAACGACGCAGATTCCAAGAAAAACACGGCACGACTGCTAGCTCCGTCGAAGGAGTCATTGCTGCAGGTGTGCAAACTGTCGGCAACTTCTTCCTTTCCACGCTTCAGTTGCTCACTGGAGACAAACTGTTCGTCAACTTGAACCTCATTATTCATTCCACAGCTTCCACCATTTCACGACTGCCGCCTGTACTTTCGAGAATGCCTATCGCTTGATCCTCTTTCGGTTCTTTATCCCTCTTCTGAATACTACCACAGTTCTCCAATGGCTGTTCCTCTCTTGTCCAAGTAACAGCGTGCAATGTTTGCTCAGGAGGATCTTCCACGCACATCATCGTCGCTTCGATGGTATTCTCTTTTTCATCCCTTTGTGGACTCGCAGACAATCCGCTTTTGTGGTTGGAATCTGAGCCTTCGAAACTTGTCATGTCTCTTTGCATGCCTTCGGAGGTGCTGTCACAGTCGTCGGCGATTTTACACGAACCAGCTCGGTTGTAGTTTCCGCTGTCACGTCTAGCGTAAGCAAAAGGGGAATAGCACATGTCACGCAGGAGAACAGACTGTTCGCGTTCAGACAGGAAATACTGCCCATCAGCGATGGCATACAAGACCTTCTCATGATATTCTGCAGACTCGTCGAGTTCCTTGTCAAGTTCCTCGTCTTCAATAACGTCGAGGATCTTCCTGTCTAACTGGCGGAGCTCAGCTTCTTTGCTCTTCAAAAAGTTGACGTGCTTCATGGCACGGCGCGCTTCGGCATCGGGATTCTGCAGCAGTTCTGTCAGGAGCGCAATAATACGAGAGACGCTGACCCTGAGAGTTCCACGCACCTTCTGAAGGACGCTCGGGCCGAAGTCATTGTATCCACGAATGACCATTCCCGGGTTTCACGCACCAAAAATGTAAATAACGAGGACCCGTGGTCGTAGTTCAGGAACACGTCTTTACTTCATGAAGGCTCGCTCCGAATCCACTTCGTTCTCCTCCTCCTTTCGACCCGGTCCCCACCCTCAAGACTATGCCCCACTATTCGATTTTCAACAGGGGCCTTGCAACACTTTTTGGCATGGTTAGAAAATGCTGCCCATCGGTAGTTGAGGCTCCTGAAACACGTGAGCCAAACATCGCGGCACTGCACATGGCCTGGTGTTTTCATTAATTTCGAATTGACCTAGAAATCGTTCCTTCTTCTCTCGACAAATGATGCCGTAAACGCAACGTCCCGCTATTGATTGACTGTTTCAGTACCGCGAGCTACATAGTTACTGCGGCGGCCGCGGGATGCCGGCACGTTTCCGCGGTGGCGATCACACTGAAAATAAGCCGTGCGTTCGAAGAAAAAAAAGAAAAGAAAGTGCCCAACGCGAGCTGACGAAAGAGCGCATTTTCTTTCACTCTTGTCATCCCCCTCTGCGTAGCATTAAGCGTGCCTGCTGGTAAGAAGGAGAGCGAAAGCGCTTGAAGGGTGCGACATATCCCTGTAACTCCACTCGTACTTGGCGATTCTAAACATTTTTGCGGCAGTCGACTCGTGAGGCAACAGGCTCTTTTTATGAAGCCATTCGATGATTACATGGAAGGGTGTTGCGGGGCCCCTTTTTTGAAGGAGGGCGATTGAAATTGTTGTTTTAAAGGGATTGTTCCCTGATGAAGCTTGCGTAAAGCGGGAGATTCAAGAGTGAAGTAAGAGGGGAGCTGTTGCCCCCTGAAATGGCAGAAAGACTGAGGCGAGGGACTGCCGTCGAACAGTGAAGCACTGCCCATTCACTATTCTAGGAAATTCTCTTCTTTCGTTGTGCGCAGATAACTCTGAGTCATTTTTTTCTCGTTTCTTTATTTAAGCTAAGTAAGGTATGTATGTTCCATCGACGGCTCTGGTCGCCGTGGGTTAGTCTAGACTCTTCTCTCTTTCTGCTAAATCTTTTGCTGTCACCGTCCGTGTACCTCCTGCCAGTTCAGGGGCAACGGATCTCCTTTCAATCAACTGTTTCAATCGTCCGCCTCACGTAAGCTTCATCACGTGACTCCCCTGAATCCACTCATTGAAGTCGTCGGCCTTACGTAAGCTCGTTCACGTCACCTATTTCTCTCTCTCCTCCCTCATTAGACACCCCCTCCTCTCCACTTTGGTGATGTGGCCTTTTTAGCGTGACCACGCCAACAATGACGACAGCTAGGGGTCCTAAAGAAGAGCTGCTTGTTACAAATTTAAATCCTCTGGAAGAGGCGTGTTTTCTATTTTGTAATGCCTGTGCAGAAAAACGATCGAGACACTCATTCAACGTTCACACGATACACGGTCCGCACTCGGCAGGTGCATTTTGATATGCGAACTTAGTGATCTGAACTAAATCAACGCCGCCCACCGTAGGCACAAGTGACCATCTGTCTATATAATTGATGTCTATACTTGCGTCTGTGTTCAAATCTTGACGCACGTCCGCGGTTGGATCGCGCTCTGCTGCACCTGCGCGTCACGGGGCATTGCTTACGAGTGAAACGTCAAGAGAGACTACACTTCTGCCGAACGTCCTCCGTATATAATGGAAGCAAAATAACGGAAATCTGTCAGATCAAATGAAGCAAACAGGGCTCTTGCTATTTTTCGCTGAACACGTGGAAACAATACAGTGTCATTGTTCGCTTATAAAGTTGATTACCTTAACCTACCTGAAACGTCACTTCACAAGCAATGTATTATCTTGGTCTTGTGCTGGTGACCCAGTAGAATTGTTTTCGTAATGTGTAGCACAAAGAAGCGATATGCTATGGGGGCGGTTTCTGTGGCGTATAAACATTGCCGACACCTTAGTCGAAATCACGAAGACGGGATGGGCATGGGATGCAGAGAGAAATGAAGATAACCACTTGCCATTAAGATTAACAGAATGGATTCCAAGAGACGGCACAGCGCGGGAGGGGGAGGCAGAAAGTTATACGGGCAGTTGTGATTCAGAAGCGTGCGGGGTTAATGTACTCGTAACAAGCCCCGTACCAAGTTGATCGACGAAACAGGAGGAGGCCTCTGCCCTGCCGGGCGTAGTCAGGCCGATGGTGAAGATTTTGCGACACCTAACTTGAAAAATTTTCTGTCGAAACATTTAAAAAAGTCTTGTGTCCGAGTGTGTCCTCGTTTCTGGCTTCGCTATGCTCCAAGCCAACCAGAGAGAAGGAAGCAATAAGCACACGTCTGATCTTTTATTAGTGCACATGTACCCAACTAAAGAAAGGGTAGGGTGCAACGTCTTTTCTACAGCAAAATTTTGCGTGTCCTCGTAAAAGTGTCGTAGCCTTCAGTTACAGCATCGGCTGGATGTCACGGTTGAGCGGCTTTGCGAGTCCTATGAAGGTAGCCGTCGAACAACTTGGAAGCAGGGACCGCCTCGAAGCCACGCGATCACCCTTTGCCCCTCCAGGTCACCGCAGCCACGTGATAGTGCCGAGAAGGTTGGGATCGACCGACGTCCTGGTAGTGGGCGTGCAGGCATTTCAGCTGCGGTAGGCTCCGGCTGGCGGCGGTCACGGCATTCGATGCCGCGCTGGGGGACAGAGGCGTTTCCAATAGAAGGTACAAGTACCGCAGTTGGCCAAAGCGGTTAAGGTTGGCCTGCAATGGAAAGGACGTGGAAACTAGGGTCTCATCGGTGTTTCGGGAGAGGGAACAGCGTAAGGAGAATTTGGAAAGAATAGAAGTTGTCCGTATACAGGTTTGTAGTAACTTCTGGAAGCAGAGGATCATAAAATAGCAGAAACAGCAGCGGTAAGTGGTTAAGGTTTGAAATCTGTTGCCATACACTAAGACGCAAAACAATCACTGGTATATGCGACAGAAAATAGCACAGCGAAGCTTAAAGTGTAGTGCCATTAGAGCATGACAGTGTTAACCGCTACACGCGCACTCAACTAGAACCATAGTAAGCAACGTGAGAACGCGTAGTACGTAGAGAAACATGATTCGTAACTACTCTCTGGTGTCGTCCACACGAGGTCCGAACATAGGGAAGCAGTGAGACATTTCGCGTTCGCGGCAAGAAAATGGTGTGGGCAAGGGCAAAGGTACTCACCAGCAGAGCTGTGTCGTCCAACCTAAAAACGTGGCTGCTGAATGATGAGGCAGCTCGGGCCGCTGCTGTCGGCGAGCGGGCGACGCAGAAGCTCGTAGTGAATCTCCAAAGGGCAGTATGACAACCGCAGTGTGGCCATTGGCTTGCAAGACTCGATGAACCACAGGCACGCAGCGTCGTTGTAGTTGGCTCAAGGTCAACCTCGCAAGCCCGTTCCGAAAGACGGGGCTGGCGCCGGTCGCGAAATTCGGTACCTTCCTCGGTAACAAGGGAGCTATTGCCCTCGCATCCATCGCACCGGGAAAAGCGGCCCCTCCTCTCGAAGCGGACGTCCAGTTCCTGGAAGTCGGGGCAGTGGAGCGCCAGACGGCGCAGAGCCGACACGCTACGAAAGCCGCAAGGGGGCGCTGAGAGCGACTGCAGGAACTGCAGCGAGCCTTCTTGAAGAAGCGCGGTAACGTCGAGACCAATTTCGAAATGGAACGTGCTTATGTTAATCTCGACGACGTGCGCGAGTGCATTGCTGAATGCACGAAGACAGTCGCGGGTAGTTGCCGCCTGCCGCTGGGTAGAAGATGGACGGGCGCGGCGGCAACAGGACGAGGCATAGTTGGCGCACGTTCTTCCAATCGTGTTTCACGCTGGGCCAACGAATCCATTCCGTCGTGAGGTCGTCCTCAACAGCGACCAGGATCGTCTGAAATAGCATAATCCCTCTTGCAGCGCTGTCATCCGCGAGGTCCCGTAGTCGAGCACAGCTCCAGTAGGTTACGACCTCAGGTGGCTGATATTTGCGCAGACGGCGGCGAGCGTGGCGAAATCGAATGGGTGGAACCGGTTCGTCCTGGATAGGCGAAGGCAGTCTCCGGGTGAACGTGAACGTCTCCAGCTGTCTGTGCGTCGCAAGGAGGCCGCGGCACGCCTCGACGTCTTCTGGAAATCACCGCAACTAAATGCACGTGTAGATCGTTCGCATTGGGGGAGTGGTGCAGTAAAGCCAACATAGGACAAGTTGTGATGCTGGCCCACTTCGCATATATGCGTCTCAGGGTGAAAGCGCCGCCGCCTGGAGGGTACTTCGATGAGACTATGTTTTGATCTCGGCCTGCAAGGCATTTCTGTCAACGAGGCAGGAGAACTCGACTTCCGTAAGGTACGGTAGCTGCTGCATCGCAAGCCTGATCACATTGCTGGGCGGTATGGCGCAGGAGGGGCAACGCAAGCGTTGGAGAAGCCCGCATTCGGCGATGAGGGGAAGTAGTTGGTTGACGTCGACGCCGATGCAGTTTGTGAGGTCCAACTCCCCTACGGACAGTGGCCCGCCGACGTCTGTGAGCTGTTCGGCCAGTCTGCTCAGCGGTTCGTTGGCGCGCAGGCGTACGTTCATTTCGATAGGCTAGCCAACGGTTCACCCTCGTCGAATGATAACTTCAAGTGGCGTGGCCAGATAACTTCATCCGAAATATATAGCAGCGGAGCGTCCGGGTGACACTCGTCACAGGCGTGATACGTTCCGGTAGTTTGAATAATGTGACGTCACGGGTGTGCGCTTGTGCTGTCGTCACTCTCGAAGCAACCTAAAAGGGACACAAAGAAAACAGTGAATCGGCTTAGATCGATAAATTGTGCTCTGAGAACTCTAATGTCGTTAATTTCGCTATCATTGGTTTATAATGGAGGAGAAAATCGAGAAAATCGAAAATCACCAGAGCTTCATGGGCGTCGGCACACATATTGTTTTTGCGCGTTTTCTCTTACTAAGCGTCTTCTCGCAGCATGCGTGCGGTTTTTCGTATCGTGAAATAGTACTTTATTAAAATGAGAAAAATCATTTTGCTCTTTAGTGTCCCTTTAACGTATGCTAAGGCGAACGCTTTTGTGGTCGTATGTGTGTCGCGGCGAAGGTGTGTGACGTAGTTTTGGTTTTGAACACGGCAGCAGGCCGTAGCCAGGAATTTTTTCCGGGGAGGGGGGCTACATGCTGAAAGCCTGACTATTTGAGAAAAACGCCTATTTCATGATTTACTTTCGATTAAAACACCATGTGTATCTAATTTCAAGGCGGGTGGAGGGGGGCCCTCACCCCCCCCCCCC